>NC_051176.1:176222981-176377981 GCF_013339695.2 Rhipicephalus sanguineus
CCGGCGCTGACTTCAATGAAATTCAGTTTAGTTTAGTTGAGGTCAGCGCCGGTGTTGTGTCCTTTCATCTGCCCTCGTTCATTTTGCGCTGTGCGAATATGTCGATTACAAATGACCAACTAGCCCAAGCCACCGTTCTATCAAGTTACATTGTGTCAGAGAGCACTGATAGTGTTGCACTGAGGCATGAAAACCGCTCGCGTATAGAGATATTAACCATTTGTCCTATGAAGTCTGTAAAATGCGATTAACTGAACTGCTGTTCTATTGCATTAACCACAATACGATTACACGTGGAAGCGAAAACGACAGAGAGAACAAAGCCACACGCTCGCTACCGGTTGCTCGCCGTCAGCCCGATCGCAGTTTCAGCAATATCAACGCGGGAATGTAAGGAAAATGGCGAACCGAGAAAAGCAGCGAAAAGAAAGAAAGCGATGCCACGTATGAACACGTAATGTTATGCCCGAGGTTCCGAGTTGAACAGTTGTCTTCGGTTACCCTGACAATCACAACAAGACCACTCGTCAGAACGCATGGTTCCAGCACATCTCTTTCCTACAGCCACATTCACCGCGATGTATATGACAAAATAATGGTGCACGTACTAGTAGAATTGTAGCTGCGACAACAAATGTTAAATGATGCACATCACAAAGTGCGAGATGGTGAATCCAGGCAAAGCGGGTGACAAGCGTTCGCTTCGTGGTCGACTGCTCAAGCGCCCTAGTTGTTTCGCCCACTAATGCTCCCCCAGGTACCCGAGTGCTACGCTCGGGCTAGGGCAAATATTTTTCTTTAATCCTAGGCTGCCCTGCGGCACGGCCAATTGGGACAACGACGTTATAGGGAATGCGGCAACGAAGAGCTCACCTCTATATAAGTATATATGCAACACAGAAGCTGTATACGTGGGCCGCGATGGTTGCGGGACAGCGTACAAGTATACACACGAGGACGAGGGAGATGCGCCAAGTCACACAGTTGTTTCAGAATAGTCCATTTTCGTACGCTCGCACCAGCAAGAAGGTAAAAAAAAAAACACTATCGCAGCAATCTGAAACTCATTAACGTAGCGGAGAGCTCACGGCGGCCTCACCACGCGAAGACGCGCGTTCTTGTTGCACTGCTTGGATGCCGGTGCGCTTAGCAGATGGCGGCTGGAAATCAATGCGAAGCCCGTGACGGCAAGTTGTGCTCTTTATAGTGACGTTCAACGCGCAGATGGCAGATGTCTTCTCAGCGCAAGCAACTCGTCCGAAAATTAATTACTTATCGCTAGGTCGCAGCTCGGCCGGCTGAGATTCGTATGAGGACAGGAGCGTGGCCGTCTGCGTCCTCGCCGCTAACACGCCTTCTCTTTAGCGTGCTCTTTCATATTTGATGCTTAGCAGGTAGTCAGAGACAAGTAATCTGACTCATTTGTCTTCGCCTCGCGGCTAATATACACTTACACTCATTCCAGACCACGTTGAGAGTTCCGCACCACATAACGTCCACATCGAAAAGCAAAACAATTCGCAATAACCTGAATGCGTGCGGCTCCTAATATTGTATAATTATGTTTCAGTACATGAGAACACTTTGTATCCTAATTATTATCCAACTACATTCATTACGTTTGTGTTTGACGTTATATTTATTTTTTCTCAGCTAGTACGTTCCCACGTGGGAGACCTAAAGCCCGGTCGGCGAAAGCCCTGCAGGACCATCAATAAAGTTGTTACCAACCAAGTATATAAGACGTCGCCTCTCACCGGTACCACATTTCGAAGAAACGATTTCTCTTAATTGAGACTCCCTGTTTCCTTCCGTTCTACATGCAGGCCTAAACATTCGGCGTAGACGCAGCGTCTCACCCGAAGATGGAAGTATACAAGCTACACGAATATATTGTTGCAGAGACAAAGCTTTATTGCTAAATCTCGCCCTGTAGATGAATCTCCTCGCTTACTCCTTGTGCCTGCAACGATTCTCCTCTTTTTTTGTTTGTTTAGGTGAAACCTTCTTATAGTGTTCATATACGCTGCCAGCTGCAGGGTCGTCTGTGATGTTGCTACGGGCAATTCCAGCTGAGAAATGAACTTCAGCAATTCCGCCTGAGTGCCCCATAGTAACGTAAATCGTAAATATAATGCCCCATAATAACACAAATATTTCCTCGTGTACCAAAACATCCATACCCACGAGACTCGATTGCGTGTTACTTCACTGCTACAAAAACTGGCTTAGCGCAATGCGGCTATGTAGGTGCCAGTTAAAATAGAGCCCAGATCGTTTTTCTCTATGCGGCATCCAACACTCTTAAAAAAAAGGGTGTCTGTACTGACTACCTTTGGGTGGTAATCGCCTCGCTACACATATGATGACCTTTTGGGGTGTCAAACGACTCCCTTCGTTCTTCAGACCAACGACTCCCTTCTTCACAATTTGGGGTGTCAAACGACTCCCTTCGTTCTTCAGACCAACGACTCCCTTCTTCACAATTTGGGGTGTCAAACGACTCCCTTCGTTCTTCAGACCAACGACTCCCTTCTTCACAAGCAGAGAGTCTACGTTACTCCCAACGCAGGAGTCTACGTGACTACCTTTTATTTCCCGCTAGTACCTCTAGGTAGTCAGGGTGACCCCTTTGCCATGGTAACGCTGACCCCCACTGGAGCGTTCCTTTGACTCCGTTGTCCTTAAGGACAGTGGTGTACATGACTCCCCTGGCAAGAGTCAGTGTGACCACTTCGTGGTACTCAATGAGACACTCTGCAACAAATAATGCGTTTATTTTTCTTCTTGGTCGATATTGATGAAACTTGCTGAGTTTAGGTTTACTTATGTGGCGATTTCAAATATGCAATTATCTGGAAGAAAACGCAGTTTTTACACATAAAAATTTCATGTGTCTTGATGAGCAAGCCTTTCCAAACTTGGAGTTACAAAGTAAATCGACATATCGCTATATTTAGGGGATAAGAACTGTATGCAATAGTTTTAAAGGAGTTTACTGCGCTGTTGTTCTGGCATAATGTTCATGAACCCACTAGCCCACATACGAACTCGCGTTTTAAACCCATTTGAGTTAAAAGTTACGTAATATTGAACTCTCGTGAGCGAATCACCAGCTAGACATACACTTACTGGTCAATGTTCAGCATACTATGACTATTGTTAAGTGGGTTTAGGACATGCATTCTGGTTATGTTGCATACAGTTCCCATTTCATATTATTGTGATATGCTTACTTTGTAACTCGTGCAGGCTAACATGGCACATGAAATGTTTGATATACTTAACACGACATATAATAGTAGAAAAATATTTGCATTTTCAAAATCAGCGTACAAATACACATAAACTAAACAAGTTTTATAGAGATTGATCAAGAATTTCAAAAGAACTTCAAATCAGAGCGAACACCATTAGGGTTTTTATCTGACAATCGACGAAAGTTGGTGCCGCTACCTCTTGTTACTCAACAAGGCACTTCCACCGGGTTTACTCAAACAGGAACACTGTGGTGGATGCATGACAGCCGCAACAAGTTTTTGTAGCAACTTTACAGTGCTGCACTCGATTCCTCTGGGGGAAATAAAATACTACTCGAAGTTTATATAGATGAGTCTCAGAACAATTTCCGCTCGCGTAAAACAACAAAAAATGTTGATTCTAGAAGAAAGTAAGCCATGCAACAGCCAGCTCTGTTTCTAGTTTCTAGTAACAGGCACAAATGTAAAGAAGGTGTTTAGATATGTAGACGACTACGTTGTCTTTCTAGAATCAAGTCCAGGCGAATTTGGCAATGATTCTTCAAACGTACTTGATCTGTTCACGCGTTTCCTGCAACCGCTCGCAGTCACGCATGAAATGCCGCAAAACAACGCCTTGCGTTTTCTTGACTTACGAATGTTCTTCGAGCGAGACCAGGTCTGCTGGTCGTACGAGCCTAGGGCCAATAAGCCGCTTCTGCCGTTTTCTTCGGGCCACTCCAAGCTAGTTAAAGGGGGTATTGCAAAATTAACCCTAATGAATGCGCTTCGCCGCTCATGTCCTCACAAGTGTTCGTGTAGTTTCCAAGCGCAAGCTGACTGCCTGAAAAAGGCGGGGTTTCCTCAGTATGTCGTCACATCTGTGGCGGAGGGCCTTCTCAAGACTGTCAAACATGCTCGCGAGGGTGAGGAGCAGGCTTCACCAGAAACGGAGCCTGTCAAGCAGAAATGCGCCGTCATACCGTACCTTCACGATGTCTCACATAGGCTGAAAAAGATACGAAACAACGCCAACGTAAGAGTCGTCCTTTCAGCACCAAACAAGCTTTATAATCTGTGCAAGGCCTCCTACAGTGGTTCTGAAAAACGCAGGTGCCAAAAAAAGCACAAAGAAAGCTTTGTTAAATGTGAGAACAACATCGTTTATGAGTTACTGCTGTCCTGTGGCAAGAAATACATAGGGCAGACGGGACGGTGTGCCAATGACAGGCTGCGTGAGCACGCAAATAACGTGCGAACTGGAGGTGTGGGACATTTGGCTTTCCACTGCAGGAAGTGTGGCTGCGATCCCATGTATTCGCAGTGCACTGCGACAGGAAGGAGCCAGGCACAAACAACACGTGAGATAATTGAAGCGGCGAAGATTGCAAGTTTGGGAGACATGTGCATTAGTGCACCTTCAATTGACCTATCCAAAAAGAACTAGACTTTCTAAGCAAGGCCCACAGGGTGACTAGACGATAGCGGTAGTCAGGAATGACCGCTTGATCTCTTAAAGAAGAAAAAAATCCGGTATCAGGTTGTTTGATTGCTTATCATGCATACTTATTTGTAGTTTTACATGAAGCCTTCCTGTACAATGCGCCTGCGTGCGTTGCTTTTTGTTGTCTATATATATATGTACCACTGTAGAAAATAAAGCATATGTTGGAAGTCAGCGCTGTGTCTGCGTCGTTTTTCGTCCCTGTTCTTTTGCGCGCTCAAAAAGTCAAACATGAATTACCAACTTGCCGATGCCTACGCTCTCTCAATATATATATATATATATGTGTGTGTGTGTGTGTGTGTGTGTGTGTGTGTGTGTGTGTGTGTGTGTGTGTGTGTGTGTGTGTGTGTGTGTGTGTGTGTGTGTGTGTGTGTGTGTGTGTGTGTTTGTGTGTCATTCCATGCCAAGTGTCCCAGACGTGGCGCTCGCACATCACAGATTTTGCTGATAAAATTTGTGCCTTTTTCCTGTGCCACATGGAGTATTGTGGCAAAACACTTTTGGTCGAAAAAATTTTGACAATCATGGCACCCCCTCGAAATTCGCTTCTATTTATTAAACTGTACCTAATAGAAAAATGTGTATAAAATCTATTTTTGTGTGTTGAGCTACGAAACCGCGCTTGCGCTATCACAGAGGTTCTGTTTAGTTGTCCCATTCATTATTTCCGATTTTTTTTGTGTTTCACTACCAGCTACGTAGCTTCAAAAACTACAAAAATCTTCAATGTTCGTGAATTTTTCTTGAGCTATTTGCAACTCACCCTAACCAATATTAATCATAGCCTGATTTCCAGGAAAGTGTATTTTAGTACAGAAATGTTTAGGGGTAAAATAGACTTCAAATCTTTCCGAAAAAATTGTGATATTTGAGAAAATGTACGATTTGTCACATGTTTGACCGTATTTTTCATACTGATGCGGTCAAAGTAAAAATCCTCGTCATGTGGCGTTTGATAGAAGACTTCATCGTTAAGTAACGAAGAAAGTCTAATCAAATCATTTTTTTTGTTTTAAGGAAGAAAATAATTTTTGAATTTGGCCCTCCGATCGCGCAGTGCATTTCATTTTGCTGCCACTTCGCCGCAAAGCACGTGGTCGCCCTTACAGCTGACACTCGTCACAGGCAGCGGTCAGATGCGAGATGCATGTCAGCGGCTCGTAAGTGGTCGAAAGTCTTGTCGCGCTGTCAGGGCGACGAGTAATGAATTTGCGTTACAATGAGCATTTGCTAGGCGGGCCCAATGGGAAATATGGACGCCCGAGAGAGCATGTGGAGTCGTTGGCACAATGTCCTAGAGGGACGTCTGCACAACTAGCATACACATACTGAAAGAAATAATGCACACTGTACACACTTCTTTCTCAGGGTATACATGTTGTACAGACGGCCTCTAGCACAATGTGCCAACGACGCCATAGGCTGCTCTCGGGCGTCCATACTTCCCATTGAGCCCGCCAAGCAAGCTCACATTGTAACGCGAATTCATTACTCGTCGCCCTGACATCAACGTGACAAGACTTTCGACCACTCACGAGCCACTGACATACATCTCGCATCTGGCCGTTGCCTGTGACGAGTGTCAGCTGCAAGGGCTACCACGTGCTTTGCGGCGAAGTGGCAACAAAATGAAATGCACTGCGCGTTCGGAGGGCCAAATTCAAAAATTATTTTCTTCCTTAAAAGAAAAAAATGATTTGATAAGACTTTTTTCATTCCTTAACGATGAAGTCTTTTATCAAACGCCGCATGACGAGGATTTTTACTTTGACCGCATCAGTATGAGAAATATGGTCAAACATGCAACAAATCGTACATTTTCTCTAATTTCACAATTTTTTTTCGGAAAGATCTGAAGTCTATTTTACCCCTAAACATTTCTGTACTAAAATACACTTTCCTGGAAATGAGGCTATTATTAATATTGGTTAGGGTGAGTTCCAGATAGCTCAAGAAAAATTCACGAACTTTGAAGATTTTTGTAGTTTTTGAAGCTACGTAGCTGGTAGTGAAACACAAAAATTCGGAAATAATGAATGGGACAACTAAACAGAACCTCTGCGATAGCGCAAGCGCAGTTTAGAAGCTCAACACACAAAAGTAGATTTTATACACATTTTTCTATTAGGTACAGTTTAATAAATAGAAGCGAAATTCGAGGGGGTGCCAGGACCGTCAAAAATTTTTTCGAGCAAGAATGTTTTGCCACAATACTCCATGTGGCACAGGAAAAAGGCACAAATTTTATCAGCAAAAGCTGCGATGTGCGAGCGCCACGTCTGGGACACTTGGCATGGAATGACCCTTAAATATAAGAGCTACAGAAAGATCACGAAGGTCCTGATACTGTAGGAAGGCATTTGACACACGACGTACGTTTTAGCACTATGCTAATGCTAAAACGTACGTCGTGTGTCAAGTACCTTATATATATAAGGTATGATATATATAAATATATATATTTAGCGGTGGTATGGAGAGTTCTGTACAGAACTGAAATACAGAAACACCGTCCAGAAATACAGCGAGACACATTACTGTCAGAATGAGTGAGATATGAAAAGCAATAGTTTCGCTAACATCGTTCATTACTGTCAAATGCGGCAATATACTAAACCTGGCATAAACATTAGCATAGCCAGCAGTCAGTTTTTATGAATAGGAATCAATGGCCAGCCATCAAGCACTTCTTTGCGACATCCATTACATATTTTATGTGGCATACAGCGCAAAACATGCAACATGTGTAGTTCTCATGTAGTACAGGATTCTCATGTAGTCATCTGAGATACAGGACCCCAATAGGTGACACAGCTTGCGTGCATGAGCTTGGCAGTGTCGTGTTCCCAGACCATGTCAGGGTCAGGTGGCATTCTGGCGAAAAGGACAGCAGGTTGCACTGATTCGAGACCACTCACGGCCAGACCTTAAGCGTGGCTATTCCGAATTCTTGGACACGTCTTGACTACCTCGAGACACGAAGTTTCCAAGGAGGCTTCCTGGTCAAATGCAGCTGTAGAGCTTCAATGTGCAGTCTTGAAGCAACCTGAAATAGTCAAGTGCACAAAAATAAACACATGATGACAGACAGATCGATTACCTTTTAATCTGACAAGGGAAGCGCTCACACACCAGATTCCATGAAGTGTCATGGCAATGAACAAAACCAGGGATACTCATTAACTTTGCTGTACTTTGAGGGTATGTTACTCCCTTAGCCAGCTGCAACTGTTTCCGCTGCATGACCTCCGTACAATTAGAAGGATGTTTTTTTAGAGAACGCATATTTCTTATCAAAATTGTATAATAGTCACGCTCAAGATGTTTTCGCGCACACACTCTATGTCAAGAAGGAAATAGTTTGCTGCAACTAAAATGGCAATGAAGAGATTAATTAACAAAAACTCATTAACTTTTAATTCCTGACCTGGAGGTAGTTGTTTATATTAGAAAGTTGTATTGCGTGCCAATTTATGGCATACACATTTTTTTTAATCGCGAAAGTTACACGTAATTCGTGATATTCATCCTTGAATTTCAAGGACGAAATCGAAACTGATAGCGCCTGACGTGCAGGAAACGTCGCTTCTCTGTTACGTAAGCTCGGAGCTACACGTGAAAAGAAGGTGATGATAGTTTAATGAAGGTGGGCCGAAGCAGAATGTGATCAGGAAAATCTGCAAGCATTCAGAAATACACAAGTAAACAGCTTATTATTTGGGTGCGATGTGTGGTACTTATCTGTAAACATAGAAAGAAAAGGTTGATATTACTGCCGTTTCGGATGCGCGCATCTCGAAAGAAACAAATGAGCACCAAACGCCACATGCAAAGGTAAGGCGATCCGCTGACACAAGTTAGATGACTTGCCAGTTTTCACGAAAAGGTACGACCACGACGCGCCTTCATTCAAATTTCGTCACTCCCTTGTCGCGGGCAGCTCCGGTCTGACGTAACAGAAAAACCGCGTTTTCTGTGTGTCGGACACGATCAGTTTTGATTTAGCCCTTAAAATTTCACAATAAATATCTCGAGTTACGTAAAACTTTCATGATTTCTGAAAAATGGGTATACCATAAAGCGGCACGCACTACAAATTTCTAATATAAACAACTGCCCTCAAGTCAATAAATAAAAATTAGTTAACGGGTTTTTGTTAATTAGTCCCGTCAACGCATTTTTTGTTGCGGCAGAATATTTCCGCCTCGAACTAGAGTACTACTGGAGCGTGACTGTCATAGAGTTTTTTTTATAAAAGATATGTACTGTCTGAAAAAAAATCACCCTGTATAGCATGGCAGCAGTATTTTAATAATAATAATAATTGTTGGGGTTTGACGTCCCAAAACCACGATAAGATTATGAGAGACGCCGTAGTGGAGGGCTTCGGAAGTTTCGACCACCTGGAGTTCTTTAACGTGCACCTAAATCTAAGCACACGGGTCTAAACCATTTTCGCCTCCATCGAAAATGCGGCCGCGGCGGCCAGGATTCGATCCCGCAACCTGCGGGTCAGCAGTAGAGCACCATAACCACTAGACTAGCAGTATTTTAACGAAGACCTGTAGGTCGCGGGATCGAGTCCCGGCCTCGGCGGCTGCATTTTCGTTGGAGGCGAAAATGTTTGAGGCCCGTGTACTTAGATTTAGCTGTACGTTAAAGAACCCGAGGTAGTCGAAATTTCCAGAGCCCTCTACTACGGCGTCTCTCAATCATATCGTGGTTTTGGGATGTTAAACGCTAAATGTTATTATTAGTTTAACGAAGAAAACGGCAAAATGTGTATACAGCTACACGAAATATGGCGAATGTACGACAAGACTAGGCTTGCCTTCACTGCCTTCTTTCTGTCGCATCATTGTGAGCGTGCCCTTCTAGTGCCTGGCTTCAGAAGAGCTGCACGAAGGTGCAGCTATTCTAAAGGCCTAATGTGCCATTTTTTCTTCAGATCTATATCAACAGGCAAAGGTCTCGTTTTTCCGTTTGTCTGGAAGGACAACCCACCAGCCAGCATTGACCAGTATAGATGGTTGGGAGCAAACTCGGGCAAACTGTGCAGCACAAACATCACCTCAAACCTCAAACAATCGAGGTGATGAGAAGCGGTCAAACAAAAAGGAACAGTGCTAAAGTGACTTATATACATATTAAAAACAACAGCTGATTATGGCACGAAATTGGGACAATTAAGGTGCATTGTAAAAGAATGTCAAATGAGGTACCCTGCTGTAAAAAGTGCTAAATATTCATTGCAGACTATGGCGAATAGAATTCAAATAGGATACAGCGAGTGTTTCGAGGTATAATGACGAAGCAATAATTGCTAGAGATTTATGAGCGAAAAGCACAATGCGACTAAGCGGTGCTACATAGTGGGAGATCACGGATTAATTTCAACTACCTGGAGTTCTTCAACGTGCACAAATCAGAGGGCATGGGAGTTTCTGTATCTCGCCCCCTTCTAAATGCAGCTGCCGGGGTCAGGAATAGAACCCGCGTCCTTGGGCTTCGCAGCGTAACGCTTCCAAGTCCATTTTAAAGGATTTTTGTCCACTGCCCACAACATCACTGTAGACTGTATCTTTGTGTTGAAAATAATAACGAACTGAACCACGGCTGGTATAACAAAGGCATCCAATATCCACGAAACACAGCGTTTGAGCAGTATGTTTACTGCCATTATTACTAGCCGGTGTTGTGTTTACTATTAGGTACTAGCACCACACCACATTAGACAAAGCAAGTATCACAGGAGGATGAGGTTATGCTCGTATGCAGTTTGTGGACAAAAAAAAAAAAAAACTACAACTTTGAAGTGAACTCACATTTACCTTTGTTGCATGATAATTTTTAGCATCATAAGATCAAGTCACCACTGTTTCAATTAAATGAAACCGTGCTACAAAAGCTATTGCATCAAAGTTTTATAGCAGTTACGCACGCACGCACGGACGCGCGCGCACACACACACACACACACACACACACACACACACACACACACACACACACAAACACGGCGAGAAGTTCGAATATGCAGCGAATAAATACGTATTAAACGTGTTTCAACGTCTGGGTACCAAAGGAAAGAAACAGTAAATTCTAGAGTTTCACGAGCCAAAATAATGATCTGGATATCAGGCATGTCGGGGCCGGGTGCGTTAGATTGATTTTGATCAGCTGAGCTTACTTACCCTTCAAATATATATCGGTGCAACGTTGCTCTACGTGTCACCACACTCGACTTGCAACCGAGATTTCAACTCGCAATTTCATGTTTTTCTGGCATGTATGGAATAAGGAAACACGATATTGGCGCGCACCACTCCGTTTTACCCGCTACTGGATAGTCCAGTGCGGTTTTCGTCGTTGCCAAGCCATTGAAACACGATAGCAAAATCCGTGCAACTGGAACATCAGAAAGACAAGTGGCAAAGCTACGTGTGAAGCGAATAAAAGAGTTGTAGCCAGAAGCCGGCAGAACTCACCTGAAATCTATAACGACCGTAGGAGCGTCGTCCACAGGCTTCGTCTGTCGGTGCCACTGGGATCCGTCATGCGCTGCCATCTTGCTGAGGCAAGTTCACGACGAAACGAAGCTTACTGCAGGGACTTCTCCGTCCGGAGGCTGCTTTTCCCAAACACTGAGTGACACGCTTCAGCCAGTCACGGCAAGCGTGAGCCGACGACACGATACTACGCCACGAATGCATAGCACGGAAGGAAAGTCACGCAAAACGATCAGCCAGACACGGCAAGAGCGAGCCGACGATACGATACTACGCCACGAATGCATAGCACGAAGAAAGTCACGCAAAACAATCACTTGCAATCACGCCTGACGACACAGATTATTCTGGCGGACTAAAGAACGACCACAACGAGACGGATCACGAACAATGCCGTCTAACCAGTCTAACGACGCCAGGCCAAAATGGCTGTCTCGTATTGATGGCTTCGGCTTTGGATTAAAGTAGCCTCCACGAACGCCTAAATGGTTTCGGTTTTGTTTTCATGCATAGTTAAAGCTCTATTGAATAATATCAGGGTGGAGGAGGCGAAGCGTGCCCTGTGTGTGTCTGTAAGGGCTGTACGGTGGGAGGGGGCGCAGGTGAACGTGCATCCCCTGCTCTAGGGGCTAGGGAGAGTGCGGTGAGGCCGTGTGTGCGTGCCTAGCTGTGCTCAACGTTTGCTGAGCGATTTGGTGGCCCGCGCGGATTATCGTGAAGATATAGTTTAGCTGTGGCGGGCAGAAATGATGACCACGCGAGCTATAATTCTGGTAGTATTGTCGCTCTTTAGGAGACGCGGTAAAGCGTCGCCTTGATAACCGGTCTGCGCGGTTATCATGCCAGCTTTGCGGCACATGTTTTTACGGCCGTCGAGTTAAATGTGTTCCCGATCGCCAGTGCGTTCAACACCATGCACGTCCATTTCACTAATAAATGTATGTTTTCTGCCATACATGCTGTCGTAGGAATCTACAAACCTCGCTTGCAAACGTGCGAAGATTCGCAAATTTGTCAGCGCTGCCATTGTTAAACGTTGTCATAACTCTGAATGTTTCGCTTGGGGGCAAGATTTTTTAAGAACCCTGTTTACTTGTAGACGTTTTCGAAGCGCCGTTTCAGCAATATCGTAACTGAAGCCATAACACAATACGTGCGTAATTCCACATTTTACGAATCCATGTTATATATTCTCAACCAAAATTTTTCGGTATACCACAAGCCAAAGCAGCGAACTGTATCTTGGTCGCAGCCAGTGAAGCTTTCTTTTTTTAAAAGAAAACCACCCTGTATATGCAGAACCATCACTGACTCCCTTGGAGCAAGGGAGTCATCTATTTCATTCAGGAGCGTCGACCAGAGCATTGTGACTCCCCTTAGGAAAAAAGGTGGTCATCGGCTGCCACAAAGAGAGTCAAGCAGACGTGACTCCCTTTTGACTCTCTTTTTTTTAAGAGTGAACAGTGCGTCGCAGAATTTCTAGCACAACACAGACGCACTTGAGGAACCCATAAAAATAACAACATGGATTCATGGGACCAGCAACAGCGCCACATCAGAAACTCAACAATGGGACTTGCTTCTTGTTCAATTTTTTTTTTCTTACCTTGGCTTTCTACACAGTTTACCAGCCGACGAGAGAAGTTCTACCTTACTGCCAGCCACTGAGAAACAGTACAAAGCATACGTAGCAGCGACTTTCTACACTCGGGGGTTTAGCCGGACAGGACAGCGCGGTTTTTCCGTCGCACCCCCAAAGCAGGTACCGACGCACCGTGGCTCGCAAGCTCACCGATGCGCGAAACTGGGGCGCGCGCGCGTCCTGCAACAACAACGTCGCAGGAGCGCAGCGAAGAAGAACGCCGGAGGTTTCGCGGCCATGCCATGATCCAAGCCGATGCACCGCGGCGGACGCAAGTAATGAGCATTGTGCAGACGTCCGTTCTGCCCCTGCGCCGCTGCGCCGGCCTTCTCTGCCGTGTGCTTTCGCTTCGCGCCACCACCTGAGCGACCCGGTGCTGCTGCTTGGCCCTCCTCGCAATTGCATGGCGCGCGCGTAGCTTGCGGGAGATTCCGCGCAAAGAGCCCGCGACTAGCATCGCCAGCTGTCTGTCTTATCCAGCATCTTCCCTTCCACGCCGGATGGTTTTCCTGCCATCACAAGGCTATTATTCTCATGCTGTTGTGCTCCTTCTGCACAACGCCGCAGCGATTTCTCTTCGCAATGCTAGTTTCTCGTGTGGCGTCTTTAATTGTAAACCGCTGAGAAAATGGGGGAAGCTCGGCCTCCTTTTGTTTGTCTCTTTTATAGCGGGGAATGCAATCTGCCGAGCGTGGCCGGAATGCGCCTTGCTCATTTCGCTTATTTATCCCTGATTGTTCTCGCCGGCTGGCGGACTCGTGCGACGGAACTGGCAGGCGGTACATACGCACCAGTAAATAACTGGAGTCGCAAGTACTCCTACGAAAACTATGCGATTAACAGGCTCGCTCGCAATGCAACATTGTGAAATTGGAATGGTCTGTTGGTAACGTGCATGTCCAGCTAGCAATAGGACCTTTGATGGACTCGCAACGTGTGTGACCGAGTGGTCCGCCTTTCTGCGCTTTTTTAAACTAGACATTCCTCGGTCAGTAAGCCGTCCCAGCAAACATAAAAATTACGGGTTAATTTACTCACTTTTGACTATATAATAGGAGTGTGGTCTCGCTGTGTTAAGTTTGGCGATAAAGCTGGGCATGTTCTCGCTATGCAGTCGATTTGAAAAAAGGTATCAGTGTCTTTTGAAACGATGTGCGTAGAAGAGGTGAAAAGCGCGATATTTATTAACAAAATAAACTAACTACAGTTTACAGAGGAAACTTGATAATATAATAATTGTTGGGGTTTTGTGTCCCAAAATCTCGAAATAATTATGAGGGACGCCGTAGTGGAGGGCTTCGGAAATTTCGACCACCTGGGGTATTTCAACATGCACCTACATCTAAGTACACGGGCCTCAAGCATTCTCCCCTCCATCGAAAATGGTGTCGCCGCGGCCGTAATTCGACCCCGCGACCTTCGGGTCAGCAGTCGAGCACCATAACCACTGGACCGCCGTGGCGGGTGCACAGAGGGAACTCGAAGGGACGGGTAATAGTCACACGCTCAAAAACAACTATCCCCTTGGCGCATAGAGAGAAACACACCGCGGATATCGAATGCGCTGAAGTACGATATGAAACGCTTTCATCAAAGACAGCTCGTGCTATAAACTGCAATTCGAGCGAGCTTCTACTTTTCGTTGGTACACTTTTTTTAGAGGTGAATGAAAGAATATCGGGGAGTAAAACACAAGATTAAAATGTGAACCATCACCGCAGGTCTTCAATTCCAAGTTTCTTTCATTCCAGAGCCTAATTCCAGGAAATATTTACGTGAAACCTCGGTGATACGAATCTCACGGGACTACCAAAAATATTCGTATCATCCAAAATTCGTATCACCAGAAAGCATGAAAAATTATAATGCGACAAAAAAAAGAGAAAAACTGGCGTACATTTTCATGTGTTGTTTTCCAGGGCCGCAGCAACGTCAGGAAGAACCCTTCATGATTGTCAGTTAAGTTTTCAGGTGTCGGCAATCATACCAGCACTCGTAAATATGTGGCCCGTAAGAGCGTCTTTAATGAACCAGGTGCGTTGTGACACGCAGCAGTAGCCCCGTCCGAATTCTAGCATGCTTTTTTTCGCATGACACAGGAGTACTGCGGCGAGAGTGACGGAAGAAGTGCTTTGACGGGATAGATCAAGGCCACAAAATTTCAGAACCATGGTCCTATGTTATGCTTTTGTGATCGCGGAGGTGTTGGGGGTGTTTTGGGGAGATTCACGGCCAAGCCTGCACAAGTGCGACCTCACCAGTCGCGCATGTTGACGTTGTGAGGCCCGACTCCTTTGCCAAGACCGTCCTCGCTTTCTTTCGGTCCTGGTCCTCCTTTCGTAGGATTTCTGATGCACGAGGCAGGCATGTGTTCACACAGTACAACGACAGGAGCCCACGTCGATGCGTTAGAAAAAAAAAAGCAAGGCGCCGATGCCCCCTGTAATGTAAACGCGAACGCACACAGGGGCACATAAGAGCCTCAAAGATTGGCGCACACAATCTCGCAGGTCGTGACGCGTCTCTGAAGGGTTATTCTGACCGCAAGAGAAGTATTTTTCTTACAACGTGATTCTGGCGATTTGGCGGTGCCCGCGCTTGCGTTCCCGCGCTCGCACGTGCTTGGTGCGTCTTTCGCGACAGCGCGGACAACACCTCTTCGTACCTGGGTGGTAGGGTACATTCGTATCAAACGTCGCGGGGTAAAAATTGGTTGGCAACAACCATACTCCATTACACTGCAGGCCAATGGGCCTTGGCCGAGACCAAAGAAAAATTCGTATCACCCCGAAATTCGTATGAGCTGTGATCGCATCACCGAGGTTTCACTGTAATAGGTCGTATGTACATTCCCGACAATGTTGCACAGAACTTCAAGGCTCGTCGGTGTTTTGATGGCCAAGCCATGGCGCATTTATTGGAATTTCGTAGCAAATAGAATGCAAAAAGCACGTGGTGTGTGCACCTGAGTATACACACCTTGAAACCAAGGAAGGATAGTGATAGATGCCCGAGCCTCTACAGCTGCTGCATAGTAGTTGCGACTACGCTGTTGAGAACCGAGCGGCAACATCGACTGGACCGCGGCGATCGCCTGTCCATAGGGTCGTAACGCAATCAACACTCGTGCAGCTAGATTTATTCGCACATTAGAGGAGTGCCGGTGAACAAAACGATTGAAGAGCTCTGTAGGACATGCTTCATACACCACAGTGAAACTTCGTAACGTAAAGCTCACACGATGTGGCGCAATCAGAAGCAAGACAACGGCAGATGCGTCGTCTGGTTCTGAACTCATTTGTTGCGACCGAAGCAGGATTACACAGCTCGCGTGGGTGATGATGATTTTCATCAATCGGCTGTCTCCGATGACAACGACAAACATCTTCATGATGATGATGATGATGACAGTATCGAAGTGAACCTACCACTAATATATATATATAGTTTCAAGTACAAGATATGCGCAAATGGCTGAAATGGCAGCGCGAAAAAAGCAACATGTGCAAACCATTTTTTTCATTTGAAATGTCTTTCGCGTAGCTTGGCGCACTTAGGTAAACTACGCGTGCTAGCTTATCGTACACAATATCTGCGGCAGGCAAACTACAACACCCTTACGAAAAGACAGAAAAGAGTCCTGCAGGATGCCTGATGTGTGGTGGCTTTCGCTCTTCAACCAAACTTTTCTCGTTTTTTTTTTGTTTCGTTTTACGCTTCTTCATTGCCGTGCTTAACGGGGATGACGTCGCCACAGTAATGCTGCACACGCCCTGCAAAAGTATAACCTCAAACATAATCCCTATAAGGGTATCGTAAGTAGGGCAAAAACATGACACCAAAAACGCCAAATAGAGTTTTAAAACACCCGCCCTAAGAAACCATGAACACAATGAAATGACTTTAAGAATTGGCTGCTTCATTGTGCCCCAAGTGCCTCGTGAAAAGCGAGACTACAAGAAGTGAGACAGCTCCGTCCTCACTTCACCGCTACATAAACTGGTATGAGCGACCAGCGCTGAAAGTGCACGCCACTAGCAGCACCATATTAGAGCATCCTTGCGGAGGAAGTAGTTTTCAGTAGCATACCATACCATGATATAGATTCAGCAAAACTACCGCTATAATTACGGCAGATGTGACAAACACTTGGCACCGCCGTTTTAGAACGTAGGAACAAGTGGACATGAAGAGCGATCGACTGGACGCACCGCACTTAAGAAAACGTCTATAAGAGGTGCCCCTGTTCTCGTTAAAAATATAGTGCATCTTTGCGTCTTTCGAAACGGATGACGTCAACATTTTTTAGTCGAACGCTTCAGCAACAGCAGCACCTCCCAGGGACCGATATATTTTCACACACGGCACGCACTGAACAATAACAGAAAGTGGTTGCGAGCTCGAATGACCCATTCTGTAAGGCCTGACAAAATACTATATATGGATCTCACAACACCACACTCTAAATAGCAAAATCGCTAAATCACAGCAGTATTTGCATATCTTTGCTAAACATGTTATTTCTGGCGCAATGCTTGAAACATAAAGATAGGACAGAGAAAGAGAGAGATGAGCGCCAAACTACCAACTGTTTATTGACAACAAAGGCCGCAAACCAAAAAAAAAAAAAACAAAAAACTTCCGAGCATGCGCAGATGCGTGAAAGAGTTACGTATGTTTAGCAAACTTAGGCACCAAATCGCCCAGGAACAAGTTCCTATAGAGTATTTGCATATCGTTTACATGCGATCAGGTACCCAATGGTACCGCGTCTTCAGTGATGTACTTTGTGCAAATATCAGTAGGTGCTGCTACGAAGCTTATTTCACGAAAAAATGACGCTGAATTATCGCCTACAATATTGCAAAATGCCACGTCATGTTTAATATTACCTGACGCTGCGTGACGCTTCCGCGTTCCTTGTCTTATGTAATTAAGGGAACGGCGGCGAACCAACCACAAGCGATGGCTGCGGGCTATGCGTCTTCCAGGTGAAATTGAGGATACATAGTGTCGGAATTGAGAAATCAGAAGTTTGCGATGATACCTCCGGCTAATGCAAAGAACTCTGCAGTGCGCCGTACGATTACGTACGGATCACTGCGCTTGAAAACTGGACAAGAAAAAGACTTTCTTCGTCTCTGCAGTTGCGAAATATAAATACGAGCATGGTTTCCAGCCAGCAATACGCTCTTTCGCTCAGCTGGCATTGCCAGAAACCGTCAGTCCAAGGGAATGCGTTAATTTGCATTCCTTGTAGCTATCTCGCAAGAGCTGCATTGGCCGCGCGGCGAAGTATTGCGCCATTTGGGCTCTCCTATATACGTAGTAACACTTGTCAATAAGGAACGCAATGCTGACAGGCATTTCGCGTGTTTGCGCGAGTACCGACTGATATTTCGTCATCAACAGCATTAAATAGTGGCGCAGAAACTGGCGGAGTGAAAGGGATTGAGTGGTGGAGGAGGAGACAGTGGAGCGATGTGACGCAGCGAGCCACGTGACAAGGGTTAGGGGCAGTGGGCGCGCCTAGATTACGGGATGCTTTTCACGACACTCGCCATGGAGGTGGTTGCAGTAATGCGATGGCTGCGGTTTGTGCGTACTCATAGGGCGATAGGTATCGCCAGTGTGTTGTCAGTCCCATAGCGACGTACAATGACAGTACTATCCCATTCACTAGTGGCACCGATTGATGCAATTACCGAAAAGGTCGCTCACAACAGATACGATTAATTAGAAAGAAAAAAAATGCAGACTTGAACATGAAGCTTCGATAATACCGATTCATTGTCCGGAAGTGGAGCTCCTATACGCAAAGAAATGCTACGTTGCACTGAAAACCTAAACCAAGAAAATCAGCCGTAACAGCGCAACTCAAATTTTCCACTAGAGATATTATATGTCACTGTCAAACTTCATTAGCATGGGGCTCAATAACTTTCCTTGTTTATTGGTTTTGCTTTTTTTTAGTAGAGGCTCGTTGAATAGTGACGGAGAGAGAAAATTTTCGGAAATTGCTTTCAAGCACTTGGAAGTGATTGCTCATTTTCAATGAGCAAACACCACCATGATTTAGTGGTTGAAAATGCGAGGCTGTAGAGCTCGCATTCAGCAGTGACTGCTCTCATTTATATGTTCCCTGAAACTCTTCTTTTGGAAGCCTTCCGCGCATAAAACAGATTCGGTTGAATAGGGTCAAAATTTAGTGAGATTAGGCGCTTACCGCAGCTAACTTTTTTTTAACGTTGCAGAATAACCCCACTAGACATCCCCGTACGAAAATCATTCGTAGATATCGCTAATTAACACTTAATGAACCTGTTTCTTATGCCAACTACGTTTAAAACAAAAAAAAAGCCAAGTATCACTTTGAAAAGCACTGTGTGATATTGTCTCATATTTGTGGTGCATATGACAACGTCCAATGGACCTTTTTCCAAACATGCAACGCCGCGCTTTCCTCTGGTGGTGAAGTTTGGAATGAGAAGGCTTCGTGCTTATTTCCATTTTTTCCCGAACTTTTTGCCTATCTTCTGCGGTGATCGGTTGGGACAAGCTAGCACGCATATTGTTGAACCTCCGGCAAGAATTTTACGAGGATTTTAGAGCCTTCAGCAAAAAAGGTGGCCGATTAGTCTGCTATCTCGGAGGTCATGCCTTAGCGCCATGCCAACGCCAAATCAGGCATAGCACTCAAACCCAGCGCACAGATCGCAGAGAAAGGTAAGTGAGCAGCCTTTTTCTTTCCAAACAAAATATCTAACTACATTAGGTGTACTATTGAAGGATTCGAACCATAATATTCAGTTATTTTGTGAATTGTGCCGTTTTTTTTTTCGAACATCTGCGTATTTGCCAGGAGGGGAAGCATCGCCTTCGAGATTGGAGTCTGGGAACTGGTTGGGAGTGTTTGCGAAGCACCGACGCATACCAATTTCCAGTTTTTTTCTTGAGAAACTATGCAAGTAACGACGCCTAGTGCTACTTCGAAAGGTCGTGACGATAACACGGGAACTTTATGCAATATTTGAGCGCGAACGGAGCTGCGGTAAGCGCAAAATGTATCCTAAGCAGGCATATGCACGCCCCAGTGACGAGCTTTCAGTAACGAACGACCTAAGAAATTGCTGACTTACTTGATGTTCCGGCACTCTAAGCATGATGACAGGACATTAGCCCGTATCGGAAGAAATCCCGAAGCTTGCACACTAATTGCTGACCTAAAACAGCCAGAAAACGGTTTGTTATGCTGGCTTCTGTCACGACAGCGATTGAAGTACATGGCGGTAGCAGACGATAAGGAAATCGGCGCGCTTTCATCCGGGCTCTTCAGCCGGCCGTTGATAATGGGTCATGCGAGTTTGGAAAAAGGTCCATTCGCTAATTTATTTCTTCTTATTACTTTCCCTAAAGCGCTAGATTATTGCCCCATTCCCCTCTTTGGGTACGTGTAACATACTTTCTAATCAACGGCATTGTCTATTAGATAATTCGATATTAGAGATAATCAGATATTAGAGCGACTGACAACTTTTTATGGTAGCTGTTTTCGTTAGCGCAGCGTGAAGCTTACGGGTCAGAGTGTCTAGTCATCGAATGGTAACGCGGAAAATACCGTGAAACATTTGTATCACAATTTTTCGGTTTAAGGCGACGATGGAGTCATACACGCAGTACATACCGCAGAAAGTTGTAAATTAGCGCGACAGTGATTGTACGCCGGCAAACGAGTCAAGCCCTGTATGCGTGAAAGGAACGTTGTATTTGTCCAGACCACGGAGGAAGAAAGAAAGTTAGGAGAGAGCATTGAGTTACGCAGCCAGCCTTGGCAAGCGAACGCCCCGTGAAGCCAGTAGTCTCGGCCCAAAACGTGACCTCTGAGACGCAGTATCGTACGAGTATGTTCGTGCGTCTGCATAGACGTAGCTTTGCGTGCACAGAACGCGTGCTCTGACGGGGTTAGGACTGTTTATTAAGTTTGTTTAGATTGAGCCACTGCACTTCGCGAACTCGCCAGCTACGTCCTATAAAACAATTGTTTATAAGTTGATTTGTGAAACGCTCGTGGACTAGCCCACCATGAATTTCAATTTATCGTGCAAGTAACGGCAGCCACTTCGAGATATCGATTTCATTGGTTACAAGTGTTTTACATGTTACGGGCGATTAAAAATTATGCATGGTCTAACACGTGACCCGGGAGGATAAAGGTATACCAAGTACTGCTCCCGGCGAAGCAGTTGCGGTTCGCTTTTCAGTTCACCAGGCCTTCTTAAACCAGAGGCGAGGGTGCTAAAGGAGAAGGGGAATAGCATCTGGCGCTGCAGCGCTGTGTGCCCGGTTCTTCGGCCCTGAAAGGCCCCGCCTGCACTGTCTCGTGTGATAGTTCTAGGCTTGCGATGTTGCTGCCAGCCTAGAATGTTTCGGCACAGGCATAATAACACCGTGCCACCAACGGAAACAACTGTGCGCTGTCGACCGTGTGTGAGTGCAGTCGATCGAAGTTTCACAAATACCCCCATCCAACTTATCTTATTTGCTCATTTACTTTTACGTCACCTCGCCGAATGTGAACTGTTACGCGTACATTGTATGACAGAGAACAATTAGGCTACATCCTTTGTGTTGTTTTTCCAGTTTTCCGCCCCACTTTATGGGCTCGATTCGTTATTCTCTCCACAAAGCAAATAGCGGTGCTGTTTTTGTCAGCATTACGTGTGCCCTTTCGCTGTACATACATGGACCCTGGGCGGTTTCGTGTTCTACCCACAGACACTGGCCGCTAAACTCAGCGGGCAAAAGAAAGACAAAGGGCGAGTGGCAGGAGTGCGTTAAAACAGAAGCCTGCAAGCAACTCGTCGTTCCCATAGACAACTAATTACTGCGTAGCAAAATGCAGAAGCATAGCCAATATCACTCTTGATCGCAAAACATTTCATGGACGCACATTTAAGCAGATTAACTGATAAAGCGACACAGGTGCATTCGCAAGTCTCGACGCACATATACAACACGACTTCGCGCCGCTAGCTTCGTGCGTCACGCCTCCGGGACGGCAGCGCGGACGGCGTGCTCAAACATTGGCGCGGCTGTGAAATACAACGCGAAACACCGCGGCGGGCTCGGGTGTAACTCTGATACAGCGCTCGATTAATGCGGTTCCAGCCCCTCTGGGCGCCGACCGTCCCGGAAGCTATATATATTCGGCACTCCAGTCTGCTTCGGGAAGGGGGCCCGCGCCCGCTGCAGAACAGTCTAATCAGGCTGCCGTCGCCCCCGGAGTCGATTATGCCAAGGCCAATTAGCGTCGTGCGACGCTCAAGAGCCACCGTGACAGGTTGCACGGGTGCATGAGGCTCGAGTGAAATACGCGACGAGGGCAGCGCGCGCTCCTCGGCCCCGGTCGTTGAAGGCCTTACCGTTGTGAATGCGCCGCGAACCGAGCGTGAGACAAAGACCACGTTAAGACGGCACTCTCAGTCAACCCCGGGAAGTGCCGCGGGTGACGGCGAAGGGATCGAGTAAAGAAAGTAACACTCGCAGCGATGAAGCTTTATGCTTCGTACGCGTCGCACGACTTTGACAGGCGCCTTACCCTTGTTTTATTCGGGTACCCGTGAAAAGGACGATGGGGACATTCTGGAAGGAAACACTGGTTCTGCGCTGCCTGACAGCGCGATATGAGGGCGTCTGAATTAAGGCTACTCGACGTCCTGTCTTATACGTTGTCCGAGTCGACACAGCGAGAAACGGCAAACATTCCCGCAAGCTTGATGGTATAGGCGTTTATCTGGGAGACAATGGATTTGGGGTTTCGTCTGAAAAACTAGCAGTTATACTATAGACGGAGAGAATATCAACATTCTTCGTTTTTTTTTTGTATTTAGTCTAACTTTGGGCGCCTCCTAAAACTCTTCTAGATTTTGACGTATTGCGCCAAAAAAGAAGTTCCTTTAAACTACAATACAAGGCCGCAACAGCTGAACCACGGCAACAAACTTTAATAACTTCAACGTGTATATTCCACGCTCACTTGGAAACAACTCAGAGATCACGTTTGGTTTAACCGTCGTCCACGAACTTGGTGAGATAAAAGCGTTCTTTCTTCTGTAGTAAAATGATTCCCGCTAAGGCACACTGAATATATATTCATATACATACTTCATGGCTAAACACAGGGAAGTTCGATAACAACGGACCCAACCCTGTGAGCAGTCATATATAGTTATACAGTGTCTTAACAGAAGCCGGTCGCACGCGAATCGTCATCAAGTGAACAAAGCTTCACTTTTTGCTCAGTACTTCCTCGTACAATTGGGGCGCGCATTATGTGCAGCTACGCCTACCATGAGCAAAAGCACCTGAAGTCCAGCAGTTCTGGTTTTGAAAACATAGACAAGCATCCCCGCAAACCAAAGTTGAAAGCATTACTGTTGGAGGACAGTGCATCTTATAGGCGCTGTCACGTTCGCGCCCGATTGATTTGTTTCACGGACGAGCGCCGTCGGGATCAGGATCCATTGCGTCGAGCTAACGCTTCAGTATCCAGACAGAAGTGCCTGAGCTGATCACGGAGGTCCATTCATGAGGCCAGTTAAGAGCAAGTAAGGAAGAAAGTCAAATGCAGCTCATTCGTATACTTCGACCAAACGAAAGAGTGCCCTGCGCTTGAGACCACCTTCACGCGAGCTCGACGGCGAATATTTTAGCAAGTGGCATTTTGAAGAGGTTTCTCGCATGAACAGATTCTCTGGAATAAATGAGACACTATGCTAACATTTTACTAAATCCAGTTGCAGGAATTAGCACCACAAATATAGCGGTAGTATTACTTGCTTTCACAGACATCCACGCACTTTTATCATATATACACGCATATTAATACAAAGAGAGCGATGTTTGCGTAATCTATACGCTTACTTAATCCTGAATGGCACGGACGCCTCCTCCAGAAAGGTTACGTAAGCCCTACAAGCTGTCTCGGGTTTCGACCACACGCGGTGGACGACAAAAGCGCAGATCCATCGGTGTGCTATGCACGTTTTCTCCAATCTTTCGCAGAAAGTACGCCTTGAGCCTCTGTGACGCAAGGCGTTTTAGAAATCTTGATTCATTTGGCGTATACATATAAAACAAAGTGCCGCTAAATCTGTTTTGGAGTATGCTAAGCTCCCTGTAGCTTTAGCACACCATTTTCACTGAGCGTTTGCAAAACTGTGATATGTGTGTCTAAGCAGGCGCTACGCGATTACACCTGAGGGAATATCTTAAATGTATATCGCAATTCGTGAAGCTCATTAAAAAAATTAAAAGACCACCGCTTGTTTCGAACGGGAATGTTTTGATGGGACATGACGGTTCATTGAGTTCAACCCACAGCTTGAAGAGCCATGAAGGTCTAAGCAATTTCAAACTTGTGTTCTGAGCTGCAACCCTGATTGCTGTCATCGATGGTACGGGAGAAGCACTGGCATGGTAAAAAATCTGTGCGCGTTTGTTCAATACCCTTATGTCCTGCTTACATCCCGCGACACCGTCGATATACTGCGCGACTTACTGTCATAGCACTTGTGTGAGCACGTGCAAACAATCTATTAATAGGCAGCATTTCATCTCTGTACGGGATTAGCGTATGCATCTTCAAAAACAAGGCTGACATGAAGCATATCATGGTCTAAGTCCAGCCAGATGTATAGTAAACGCTGCGACGAGTTTTCGTTTTTTTCCCCCTTACATTGGCCATCCGACCACTTCTCCTTCAGGGGTTCCTCGCCCACGCTGTGCAAAATATTTCGTCGCATTTCGACTCACGGATGTGACAGACTTTTTCGATTACCTTCGCGGCGCGAAAACGTACAACACGTCCGAGTACATTGGGAACAGCCTTGCCTACAAAGGAGCGGATCACCTCATTATTATCGGGTAACAAGAAAGCGCGGAACCAGCAATGCACGGACGTCGCGCAAGGTTCGATGATGACATTGTCTCCATGCGGGCGGGGCACCGGAAGCCGCACGACCTGTCGGAAATTGTTATTACGCCCGCATGGAATTCGACGTGTCGTCCGGCACACTCTTTTGTTGGCACCGAGCGAGTCGCGGAAGAGAGAGCCACGTGTTCGCGCCAGTGTGCGCACCCGCAGCTAGTAATTACGGGCCGCGTATTCCCCCTGTGCGCTCCTCTATATCCCACGGCTCAGTTACACCGAGGGGCCGCGGGGATATAACAAAAGCGAGAGCGAATGTATACTCCGTCGACTTCTAGAGTTCGCGGAGAGCAAGATCCGCGAAATAAACATATACAAGGAGACTAGGTGTCTTTCTTTTTTTTTTTTTTTCGCAGTCAATGAACGATTCCAGAAATAGAAAGGTGCCGCGATGCTCTTTGCGGCCACCCAAAACTCACTTCGAGCTGCGTTGCCAAGTATAAGAGGCAAATTATTATTTTGTTATTATTACGGCTTCACTCTCCTAATAGCTTTCATCGTCGGGCACATGTGTTGACACATGCTGTACAGGCAACGTACGTGACTGTCAAGTTGATTAAGAACTCATTAATAAGAAGCTCGCGGTTTTCGGGCGCTCAAACGCGGAAGCGCAGCAGAATATGAAAACTGCGTGGCTGAGAGGCTCCGTGTTTTGACAAGAGCGGCTTGGGAATATGACAATTCCTAACCATGTATGCCGTAGCAAGCGATGCGCGATTTGCTTTGTACGTGTTGATTCAGTCTTTGCCGTTTGGGATTTCCTGTATCTTATAAAGGAAGCTTGTTGCGATGTTACCTGACTTCGGAGCGTGGCCGCGTGCAGGGTTTTCCACTAGGAGGGAAATGCTTCACCGCACACCCCCAGCCCCCTTATTCGTCGAGTCCGAAAGGAAACAAGTTTCGTAATGGATGCAAAAATAAAAACGAAGTGATGAGACGTGCTTGTGACAACGGCCTGCCTAATTGGTCCTCGACATCCCGGGGGTAATTGTGGGAAGCAAGCAGTTCTTGTAATACAACATGAAGGATCCCCGGCTCACGTTATTTTGAAGAGCTTGTATGGCCATAGCCCTGAACGTTAAACAATGACGGTAAAGGTCAGACGGAGTAAAGGTACGGGACAGACTTGGCGCCCCCTTTCGATAATTAGGGAGGGCGGATCAGGGAACGTCGGCATTGATACTCTTTTTTTAAAATTGACCAGCCTAAGCGATCGCTTGTTGACGTGTAATGGACAGGCGCACGTGTACCGTGATAACACCTGATTCTCCCTCCTTTCTTTCCTTAAAATGCCTTCCCCCCAGTGCAGGGTAGCGATCGCCGTCTGGGTGACCTCCCTGCCTTGCACTCCTTTCCTCCTCCTCCTCCTTAACGTCAAGTGATCACCTTAGCAGCCACCACCACCATCGTACCACTTACCAATCTAGGAGCGATAATCACATTCCACCGTCGCTTGGTCAAAGGTGAGCCGTTCACGGAGACAGTGCAAAACCAGGTGAAATGCAGAAAGCTTGCAATGCCTCCGATCTTGGAGGCAGCGCAAAACCACGCTGGGTGCAGAAAGCTTTCGGGGGGATCAGGTGGCGGTGGGGGGAGGGATCAATACATCGACTCAGAAGAAAAAAAGAAGATGGCTTTCGCGTTCGAGTCGTCTTAGGTGAATGCATAAGGGAGCATGTGAGTTAGGTTTCTTTTTTTTTTTTTTTGCACAGATTAGACTAACAACAAACTCGACGGACGACATTACCTGAATTCTGAAAGTGTAACCAAACTATTACGCGTGAGTAGCGATGTATTAATGCATTTAGTCTTTTCTCTGCATAGCGGCCGTTTTTGCCGCACCGAGAGTTTACGAGTACATGGCTGCACAACTTGCTAATGCACAGCGAGGAACTTCAAAAACCAAACAACCTTCATATATGCAACAGTTATCTGGAATCATTTTCGAAAGACGACAAAAGAAAAAGTGCGAAAATTTAACTTAAGCAAGCTTTATTTCATAATAATGAGGTATGTTTCAGTAGTCTAGCAGTATTTGTTTTCGACATTTATTCGTGCAACTTTTGACGAATAACACATTTTTTTTCAGGTTGCGTGAATCTGCACTCACAATTAACATTACTTGTTAACCTCAGTGTCAATGAGATTTTGTTTTAATTTGTTGCATGAGCACAGATCATTTTGCAGAAACGTTTTGTAAGGATATGAAAATAGACTGATCCTAGATCGATTCATTGGTATTATGTGCGTAATAACTATGTTCCTGCTTACAATGATTTGGGCGAACACGAGAGGAAAGCCACAGCTATGTTATATGAATGGACTTGAACAGATGTTATACAATTACGTGGATCTGCTCCGAATAGCTCAGTTCAGTATAGAGGAGGAAGATAAAAAAAAAAGTAAGATACTGAGAGAGAGAGAGAGAGAGATAAACATTTTAATGAAGCTGGAGATGTTTGCCTGGCTGTACACCTGACGTGCTACTCCAGGTGCTGGGTGACGATTATGACATATACAGTGATAAGTAACCGGATTCCATGTTTCTCGGCAATTTCTTCTTATATATGACATTTATTTTTCTATTCATTGTTATGTTATGCCTATGCCTATCCTGGTGGTATCTGGAGCCGCTTCGCGGAGCCTCACGAGTCCTTTTTGGAAAGGAGTCGATATGGTACACACACCCGTATTACACCCGCCCCGATAGACACCACGTTTGTTACAACACACACTATACACACGAGTAGGGGAACAAAGGAAAACGTAAAGATAAAGGAGGGCGTCAGGGGCGCTGCACAAGCGAGTGTGCGAAAGTAACGACGTCGCGCCTTCAAAGCATCTCGGCAAACAGGATAGCGTCGTCAAAGCCTTGTGTGCTGACGAGCGGCAGTGTTGTTGTTCTCGGACCTCCACAACAGACTGTTTCGCCGCTGTTGTCTAACCGCACTTTCACAGTGCCTATACGCACGCCCTATGGAGACTGAGCAGATCGTAATTTCCTTTTGCGAGCACATATACGTCGAGGGCAGAAATGACAGCCATTTGCGGTGCACCATGGACGGGGCAGTTTGCTTTGTTCATTGACGCCGCCCAGTATTTTAGTTGAGGAGGGGGGCGGATACAGAATAGCAGGTATATATATATATATGTGTGAAAGTGTCCGTTGGCCAAACCGGGAGATGCGTCAACGATAGGCTAAGGGAGCATGCGAACTATATAAAAAAAATGCGCGTGACGGTAAGGATTTTGATGGTTTCCTACCCAGCCATTGTATAACCTGTCAGGATTGTGCACCCGAGCTAAATAACACGTCCGTCATTAAGAAGAGCAAAAGGCGAATCACCCGAGAAATCATAGAAGCAGAACGCATTTCCTATCTGGGGGAGAGTTGTGATCAGTGACATTATGATGACGTCGTATTTTGCACCACTCGTCTGCGACGCTGCAGGACGCGAGACGCCGCCGACGGTCAAATTTCGTGTTTAGTGAGGCATAGAAGGCTTTCGCCTTAATAATCGAGCAGGTATAGATCCGACAATGCTGTGACGGAAAAAAAAAAGAGGCAAACGGGAGGTTGTAGTTACAGTGGGAGATATTCGACGCAGCGAAAAACCTCCGCCATACTGCGCCTTGCGCTGAAATGATCTATTCGGTGTCAACGCACCTGCCACAGTCCCCTCCCCCTCCCCCGCCTTGAGGCATTATTTTCTTCCACCAGCGGGCTCACCGCAGCGAGCGCAACTTAACCATCTAATCGTGGTCGGGTTGCGTATCACCTGCTCTTTCTTCGCACGCTTGTCAATATCTTTTTGTAGCCAGATGATTGATTTTGGCCCTGCCAACGGTGAACAAGCTCAGGTTACTCGCTTGCCCTTTTCCTCCTGCACCCCTCTCTTACATAGCAGGAAGCAAAAAACACCCGAGCTATCAATCTCGGACATGGTGGCTCGCTCCCACGCTGGCGTTGTGCCCCGCTTGAAACATTCCTCCTATCTTGAAGAAGGCACTATAGAGTGTTCTCGGAAACTGCCCGAAAAAAAAAAAAACAGAGAATGAAAACAACTAAATAGCCCGTTCGCTATTCAAGAGATGGTGCTTTACCACGGAGATAGATATTAGGGAGAGCAAGGACGTCGAGTTTCACTTTTTTTTTTTTTTACAGCGTTGGTTAGCCCTTAACTCATTCGCCTGTAGGGATAGTAGATATGCGTGGTTAACTGAAGTTCACACGCATGTCGCTTTAAGTTTCTGCTACTACAGAGACGTGAATCACAAAGGCTTTTGCTCGCAACGGCACTTTGCCAATGGACCGTCACCTTTCTCACAGCGCATCAGGATTGCGCAGAATTTTCTCGAACATTTCTAACGTTAGAGGACCAAAAAAGATCTCGCCATTTTTCCAACAAAAGCGCGGTTGGGCACCAATGTGCGAACAAGTGTGAGCGGGAAAGCTTGATATGTATAATACTTAAATTTTGTGTTCAATGAGCCTCGCCCCAAAATAGGACATTCAAACCTTACAATGCGCTGACGGCTGAGCGTTTTTTTTTTTTTTTTTGCTTGCAGAGGAATTGCAGTTGGGCAATATACATGCAATATGAACGGATTAGTAGATAGACCAAAGCTGCCGTTCTTTGCAAATCAAATTTTGAGTGACTTACTTTTAGTGATTGTTGCCTAATAAAATTAGTTTGATTTCCTGTTGCAGCGGCCTTTCCCTCATATCTAAGAAACAAGAAGCGCGTGAGCTGTAGCGCACAATGCGGAATACCGCAGCTCGGGAACCTGTTACGGAGTCCAAATAGCATTAAAGAAAACAACAACAAAAAAAAAACGTAGTGGTCAATATTCAACAGCCGGCTTGGCGAGATAGTTCTGTGTTATTTTGTTTTCTTTTTTTTTAGATAGAGAGAGGGAGAGAATTTAGAAGCTTGGCCCTTCTTATAAGGCCTCATTTCAAATCTTTCGGCGTTTGTGTGCTTCTTAGGAAGAATTAGCAATAAAAAATACAACCGAATATAGAAAAAAAGAAAAAACAACAAATTGTGCATAACAAACAAGGTCTATGTGGAGCGAGCCTGCCCGGAGGGCGTCCACGTTTCCATATTCGCAGTTGGTTCCACAATGGTGAGGCGTGAAATACTTCGCTCATGCTTCCACAAATTTCGCCTCAAAAACGGGAGTGTATGTCGAAAGATACAGAAGCGCAAGGAAAAACTGTAAATCTATTCAGCTTTACTCAAGCACCTCGCCCGCAGGCAATGCCTTAGAAAAGGCCCTCTCTTTTATGTGTGAGTGTGCTTGCGATAAAAGTCATTTCAAGTGTTATGATTCAAAACGAGTGAGTTGTGTTCTGCATGTCTCTTTTTGTTTGTTTGTTTGTTTGTTTGTTTGTTTGTTTGTTTGTTTGTGTGTTTGTTTGTTTGTTTGTTTTTCTCACGGTACCTGACAGGAAGCAACTTTTTTTTTCTACTTTCTTTGTTTTTGTGCTTGTACATCGAACAAAAAAAATCTTTTTTTTTAATGCGTAAGCTTCAGACATTGTTTTATCCGACAACTTACAATAAATTTAAGAAATAAAGGAAACAAACTGCAGCGCTCAAAGTTAAATAACACTCTTCTCAACTTGTCAATTGCGAAAAGGGCTACAATTAGGCAAGCAGTGGTTGAGTAAACTATGCTAGGCATAACTATTGTGTTTCGGCACTCGAACAAGCTGCATTCGTCACTGGGATCCCATAATGCCGAAAAAATACGAATAAGGTTTTTTTTCGCGCTTTGAATTTGGACCACTGCACTTATTACGCAGTGAATGGTGCTCGGTATGCGTTAGATGATCAATTTATTGAAGCGCACGTATATGGTACAACTACAAAGCAGCGCATGCCACTCGTTCCAAGCTCCCTTCACCTATTTGTCCATTTCTATGACCCTAACCCTTATATAATATATATAGAAACACTTATATAGCATCTACCTGGTGGTTCACGAATTACTCAGAAATCGCTTAAATATAGGGACGGCGAGATAATTGAATTTGTATGGAGTATTTCTACCGAGAAGTTATGCTTTTGAAGATTATAGATTGCTGAATCTGCGAAATTCTAATAACAAATTTTTGAACTACAAAGAGCCGCCTGTCTCTCCGCAATACAAAACTCTAAGCACATCGTCCGCGGTACACGTATAAGCGCTCGCCCATATGCGGGAAGTACAGGCTGCCAATGTCATACAGTGTCGTGAATTCCGGCAAATTTCGTACAGAACAATTAAACTGCAGGCGCCCTCGAGTGACGTGAGTGTTTACGCTGTCCGCGTGCACAAAGTGAGCGAGATCGCGGCCCCGTGAGGACGCTCACTTCACGAGTCGAACAAAAGATAATGTAAGGCATAACGCGGGCAGTTTAACTGAGAGGCAGTAGTGACAATATTAACTTGCCTAATTAATGCCAAAAGTCTCGCGATCCTGTGTTCCGCTCACACCAGGCTTATATACACTGCGGCCCGGTATACTATCAAGAGGACGAGTGCGGAAGTAGCGGCGTGCTATACCTGTTCCTTTCGAAAGCGGAGTGGTGAGCCGGCGACGTATGTACAAGCAACCAACGTTTCTTCCCTGATTACTCTGCGAATCGATATCGGCACACACTGTTTTCACAGACGAGGCGCGAAGCGGCGCGTCACTTTCCTGGGCTCGCCAAGCAGTGGCCCCACGCTGGCGGCGAAAATCTCCGCCGGCCTGGAAGCGTTCCTCGAGCCGTCGATATTTTGCGCTTTATCTCGGCGCACGCTTTTCACAGATCAGAGGCGCGTCCTCGCGCTGGGCCGCTTTTATCCTCCCCGGCAGCGCGCGAGCCTCGCCCTACACGCGAGAGCTCGCATTTGCATAAGCGGTCGTTGCAGGCAGCCCGCACGACGATCGGTTGTTTGGCTTCGCTGGATTCGTTGACTCTCCGCGGCGCGATCGCTCCTCGGCTTAAGAACGCGAACGTGCAAACGATGAGACGAAAGGAGAGCGCTGCCTGCCGCCGTCACTTTGACAGACGTCGCCTGTTCGCCTCACCCGGTGGAGTCGAATCCGCATCGACGCTCGGCCAACGTTGTCTTGCGCGCATATTACGAGAATCCCACATGTTGTCGATTAGCATTCGTGTACTGCGCAGACTGCTAAGAGAAAAAATTCGATAAATAAGTTATCGGCTTTTACGACTATTACCAAGTCGCAATCATTTGGTTACGGAGATAGCCTGTGCGTGCGTGTGTGAAGGAGGAGGAGGCGATGCTGTGGTCGATTATTGGGTTCTCCGATGCGCACTCGAAACTTGGTACACGATAGTTCTTTCTTTATTTTTTTTATTCCGCTGCAGTGCGAGAGAAACCGCGGCAGCAAGCGAGGAACTCGCGGCCTTGTGCAGTGGACTGCAACATAAGCGTTGTACCACCAAGCCAGTATTCGGCGCCAGTAGATTTTGAGAGAGGTAGCAATAAGATAAAGAATGGCCGTAGCCGCTACTCTGACTGGGAGCATGAATGCGATCAAAGCGTTAGAAGAAGCCTTCCTTTCACAGTAGAAGCATGAAGCGAGAGAGACCGCTGCTTAATAAAAACGCTCACAAAGGCTCGGATTGTGGAAGCATTCGCACTCACATGTACGAGCCCACACGTGTTATGGCAGTTCAAATTTTAATCGGCCATCAGACATTAAAGTTATTTCAATCACATTAAAGTTATTTCAATCAATCAGACGTTTTGTAGATGAAGTTGCGCAGAGTTCATTACACCGCAGCAATTAGATGCGGTAGGTATTTAACATTTTGCAGTGGTTATGAGACCCTGAATGGTCTTCGCATTCGGACAAATCGTCAATCCGCGTGACTGCCGCGGCTATAGAAAATGCTGAAGAACAAAACAAAACAACAAAAAAAGGACCACGACTGTATACATCGACAGCAAAGGTTTCTATATAAGGGAACAATGGAAACGCTTCATGGTATAGTTTGGCCCTTGCAGCTTGAACTGCTACACGGAAGAGACGTCAGTTACAAGGGGGGGGGGGACAAGGATGCGCTAGCCCCCCCCCCCGCCCTCCGACCACGTTCACACTTCCCCTCCCCCCCCCCCCCCCCCCCCCCGGCCACATACCTGAGCAGTCATGTGATATACCGCTGGAATGAATTTTGCGCAAAGAGACTTATTTTTTTTTTTTAAGTGCCGTGGTAGCTGCTAAACTCAGGGGCACGGGTTCCATTACCAGCCACGGCAGCCACATTTCGATGGGGCGAAATGCAAGAACACCCGCGTACTTAGATTTAGGTGCACATTATCGAGCCCCAGGTGGTAAAAATTAACCTGGAGTCAATCACTACAGCCTGCCTCATATCGTTGTTATGGCCCGCAAAGCCTCATAAGTTACAACTTCCAGGTTTTTATCACAACAATGACAGATTTACTTCTTGCGCCTCACTAAATGCACAATTAGTCTGACTTGACTTCTCACCGGTCCACATCAGCTGGGTCGACACCCCCCCCCCCCCCCCCCCCCCCCCCCCCCGCCTCTCCCGGCAAATGGGAAACCCAGCTACGTCTCCATCAGGAAACATGAAGGTTGAAGTTACCAGCATCCTAGATATTCGGTCCTGGACCGGAAGATTCATTTCCGAGCATCACGTGACTCTTGCGGAAGTAGTTTAGTGGGACTGCGAGCATATGTCCAGTGATTAATTTTGTGTCTTCCTCGGCATCACTGAACTCCAGTGTTATGCCGTCGATTCTGAGTGATCTGCGCTGTTCAACCCGATATATTCACCCGTGACAAACGGTAATAAGTTCTAACAAGCTGTACTTATTCCGCCTACATTTTCGTATCTTACGCTTCTTCATATAGTATGCTTGGAAACGCGTGTTGCTCATCACACTATGAAAAACTCACTTCATTGAGACAGTTCGCGCATCAAATTAAAAAAAAAGAGTATTGCAGCTATTTCGGCCACATGTACTTGCAGGGTATACTGTTATTTTTTAATTATACGTCATTTTGGAGATGTTACCGCTTTTCTATGGGACCGGCTACTCCTTCCTACAGATAATAAAATTCGTGAAAATCACAAAAAAAATTGGATAATAGAGCACCTAGGGAGAGTTCACGTAGGTCAGTCAAGTCACAAAAATAATCGCATATTCACGAAGTCTATTCACGTAGCGACACGAAAAACAACACAAAATGCAGTTCAGTCACATAACACTACAGATTACATGAAATGCAGACACACGAACACCGTATGTGCTGAAAATAACACTGCACAACGTCCAGTCACGTAACAAGATTGAAACTGGCGAAGTCCAGCCCCAGGGACGCAGAATAAGTTTACACATGACGCGACACATAACGCGACATGGTCAGGTAAAATTATAGTATACTGCTTTTGCCACAGAGCCCATTTACAGAGAAAACGCGCGCATTAGTAAAAACAACTGGATCTATACAATGCATTTGGCGATTTCTGCTATTAATATCGCCAGCAAAAGCAGCAGCAGGAATGTTGCGCAAGGGTTTCCACACACACACACACACACACACACACACACACACACACACACACACACACACACACACACACACACACACACACACACACACACACACACACACACACACACACACACACACCTACACACACACACACACACACACACACACACACACACACACACACACACGCGCGCGCGCGCACGCACGCACACACACACACACGCGCACGCACATACACACACGCACGCACGCACATACACACACGCACACGCACACACACATACACACACACACGCGCACGCACGCACGCATGCACGCACATACACACACACACGCACGCGCGAACACAAGAAAAAAGTCTTTCGCAAACGTGACTCATCTCGTAACTTGCCAGAACATGTATAGTTGTTTCTTGTCCTATCTTGTTTCGCAGTTGTAGCAACAAAAGTAAAAAAAAGGCAAATCAAACTCCAAGCAGCATAGAGCATGGCTAGGATCCAGCGCCACTAATCAGATTTGTGCTTCATTATCCTATCGAAGCGAGAGAGTTTGCCTGCGTTAATAATTTAGCGGAAAGCTGACTTGCAGTATTCACCAAGCAAAGGCCTGTGACACTCAGAGTAAGTGAACGAATTACGGTACTGAACGATAACATTTCGATGATAAAATTCCGATGTACGGTAACACGACGATAACATTTCGAATTACGGTAACAAGCGATAACATTTCGACGCAGCGTTGGCACAGCAGAATGAGGGAAAAAATAAAAGCCTGCTATGCATACACTGAACGACAGCTTGAAGTAAGAGTAATAACAACCATGTGATCGTCCAGTGGGTACATTAAATTTAACCGAGGGAACGTTTCGTGGTTTTGTGTCCAGTCATCTCCCGAAGCCTCGCTTTCATGTCTCGGTCTTCATCAGAAGTTTATTTTATGCCGGCGTCTGCGATTTCAAGAAGCGCACCCGATACGGGTCGGTCACCTCTTCGAGGCGACAAGGAAGAGGCTATGCCGCTTTCAAAGTCTGATGCTGCCAGCAAGTAGTCAAAACAATTAGTAACACCACCCGAACGCTTTGCAACGTTTTTGTATGCCAGCTGGACTCCGCCGAAGACAGGCCACTCTGATATATGCTGGTTATGGCTAATAGTGGTTTTCACCAAATCATTTTGTTTTCGTACAGAAATGGCCGAGAACGCTCTTCCTGACGACTTAGCTAGCGAGGAGACCTTGCAGCACATCTGCTGCGACACATAAATTACGCACGTTTTTTCTTTTTGTAATTTCACGAACGCACACTCGAAATGCATAGAGAGTTATAGCTTTCTTCTTAAATGTATTGGCGTTTGCATAATAAAAGGCTACCGGGGAGGTGTTCTCGAGTACCAATGCTGTTAAAACATTTGACATACGATTTTGTGATCACATGCTTAGGCAGAACAATTGCCGGTCTCTATCGTCAGGGGGAGGACACATTTTGCTAGTAGAATATCGGAACCACTGAGCACCGTAGAGGATGAGCTTGCATGACTATAGTGCCGCACTGTTTTAAAGTAGAGCAAGCGGTCTGACACTACAAAGCTGTCAACCCTGTGCTGATGACGTTGCCATGAATTGTGCCTCCAAGCTAAAGTCTCAAGCGTAAATACCCAAGCTCTAGTGCAGCTCAAGACATGTATTTATTGTTTTTTTTTTTACCTTTATGCGATCCGGACTACATCCACTGGCTACCAGAAAAAAAAAGAAAAGAAAAACAACCAAGAACGCAGTGGATTCTCCATTGACGATGCAAGATGTGTGCTGGCGTTGAAGCAGTAAAGCGAATGCACAACTCTGAGCTCAGAGTTGGTCATTCATCATATAGTCCTTCGTACTGTAATAATTTCAATACTACTAGTTAGAAGGTTGTTGGTTCGGGCCCCACCGATGGAAAGGGTGTTTTTCTGTCCTCCTTAATTCATTTCAATTGAGCTCATATTTACTGCAGTTAAAAAACCGCCTTATAATGTCCCCTATGCTTTCCTTGGCTTAACTGTCTGTTGGATTCGCTTGTTTGCGTCTAACAAAGAAACAAGCCCTCGAACAATTCCCGATCTTTCGTTGTTTCATAGCGATGGCTTAGTCCCGGCAGAATTGATGCCTAAGGCAGCATGCGAGGGTTTATTCGTCAGCTGCCACCTCGTGCATATATCACGTGCCACGTGACGCCCTCTGACCAAAAGAGTGTTTCGCACTCGCTGCCTTCGCTGCGAGTGGTGCTGGTTAACGCTCCCAGAGATTAAACGGACTGAAATACCCTATACAAATTGAATGGGGGAACGGCATCCGTCGTAGCTCAATCGGCAGAGCATCGGACGCATAATGCAAAGGTTTGGGTTCGGGCTTTACCGACGGAAATTGTGTTTTTCCGTCCCCTTTAATTCATTTCAATTTATGTCAGAATTACTACACTACAGTAAAAAAACTACAAATAATGTCCCCTATGTTTCCCTTGGCCTAAATGTCGGATTCATTTGGTTGTGTCTATAAAAGAAACGAGCCCCACGAACAATTGACCTTCCTTCGTTCAAGCAGGCAGCGGTTATTTGCGAGGAGACTGCATCTCCTTGCCTTTTACCCATTTCTTGGTCGGCATTTTTCCGCTCTCCGTCTGAAAAAAATATAAGTAGCCTGTGGAATCTTTAAAAATATTTCCTAAGATAGAATAACAGACAGCTGAGCTAGTTGGTAAGTATTCATTCTATTAAAAAAGCGGGGCGTGAAAACACGGACACAAGAAAGAAGTCACGACACCACAAACGCCGACTAACAACTGAAGAGATGCACAACGGCGGAAAAGAAACAAGGCCCGAAAACTTATCCGCGCATGCCCATGCGGAGATTATTGGACCATAAGAGATCACTAACCGGATGCCCACCTTCTAATCTATCTTTACATTGTCGAGAGTGTGACGAATATGTTTACAAGCAATAATCTCCGGTTAATGCAGCGGCCCGTCTGTCCTACGTAGAAGCGGCCACAGCTGAAAGGGATCTTATACGCCACAATCGTACGGCAATCAGTAAATTTGTTGGTGTGTTTTACGAAACAATAAACCGGTCCGCTTCTTGTCATTTACTCGCTCATTTTTTATCTGCACAGCGGCACAAATCTTACCTAGCTCATTGGAAGTCTCTGCAGTGTTAGTCGGCGTTTGTGGTGTCTTGACTTCTTTCTTGTGTCCGTGTTTGCATGCCCTGTCCTTTTAGAATGAATCCCTAAGATATTCACGCAAGCTTCTTGCTCTCAAAGGGGTTGAAACACCATATACTGAGGCTATAAAAAGCCTGCTGTAGGCTTCATCTGTACGCAGATACACTGAGCAGGAAGTGTTGGACGAAGCAAACATTTCTGATATATTTTAATTTGCTTCCAAAGTGCGCCTAAATGCTCGTGATCGAGAACCATCGCTAACGTGACTGACATCGATTTCACTGCGTAGAAAGCGTAACTGAAGTTTTAGGGCCGTCATACCACATTAGAGTGACGTGCAATGAGCGGTGACCCGCAGCACCTACGCACCGAGCAAGCCTAGCGAGCATCGGCTGCGAACTTACACTAATTTTATTGCGATAGCAATTATATGGACAGTCTCGGCTGGATTTTGCCGTCGCCGTCGCCGCCGTCATGCACCGTATATGTATAAGTATATATATATATATATATATATATATATATATATATATATTATATATATATATAAAAGCCCCAAAGAAAAATAATTCAGAAAATTGCTTCCGAAGCGCGGAATCGAACCAGGGACCTCTTGCTCCGCAGCGAGTGGCGCTATCCACTACGCCACGAAACGCAGATCCTCCACGTGGCTAACGGCTAGCGTTATATACACACCCTTTACCGCTGGACGGACTCGGAGACGGCAGGCGATAATAAGCGTTTCTTCATTACCAGCGAGATGGCGCAAGGAGCCCGACGGGCGCATTTAAATGTCGTCGGCGAGCTCGCTCGCTTCTTCTTATATTTGCGCATGGGATAACCTTGCCCTTCCGCTGTCTGCTCGCGCGGTTTTCTCGTGGTGAGGGGAAGAGGTATGTTTCAAGCTTTCACTGTGATGTCCGCGCTCATGTTACGGCGCGTACGAATGTCACTCGAGCTCAAGGGACGCCGCAAAACGAACAAACAGAAGATGAGCGCGAACTATCAAGTGTCACAGCTCTACACTTGAAGCACGCTAGTTTCCTTCGCTGCTTCGGCCGCCTTTGCAACAGGCGCGCTGTTCAAACTGAGAGTATCCATTGGCGAGCCTCACTACGTATAGCAGGGGCGTAGCCAGAAATTTTTTTCGGGGGGGGGGGGGTGGGTTCAACCATACTTTATGTATGTTCGTGCGTGCGTTTGTATGTGTGTGTGCCTATATACGCAAGCAAAACTGAAAAATTTCGGGGGGGGGGGGGTTTGAACCCCCCCAACCCCCCCTTGGCTACGCCCCTGACGTATAGCATTAATTTCTTGCTATCACATTCATTGCTTCGCCCTTGCGGCGAAACTGTGACTTTTTTTTTTCTCAGCGTGTTGCCGAACTATCCAAACTTGCTAGCATTTTTCAAAGTGTTTCGCATCGTCACGCGAACCTGCGAAGACGGCATTAAAGCATTTTCCGGATAGTATCTATAATTGCGGTTGTCCGAAGCGTCTCAAGGTATCGGTGCCGTCGTCCGGTAACCAACCGGTAACCGGTATTCCGCCTACGTATACCTCTACGTATACCAGAATAATGTACATGTTAAAATTACCTATTAGAGGATTTTAGCAAGTGTTCAAACCACCAGGACGGTTGATCGCGTGTGTGCGAGAGCAAACGATGCAGCACTGTGTGCGTCACAGCTTTGTGGGCCCACGTTGCCATGTTTCCTGGAGAATGACGTCACTGTCCAACTCGGCGCCCAGAAACCGAAACCCGAAAGTCGGTCATATAAATAATGCGACATGAAATTATTTACCGAGAATATGTGAATCTTCAAGCGCGTACCATGCTTCTTGGAGCAATAAGAAGCGTTTGAAACAGAACGCGCAAGCCGCAAGTTTGATGTCTCAACCCCTTTAACTATGTAGCGGACTGCTAGTGTTTCTAAGTCACTCATTGTCGCTCAGCCATGCTGGTTACGAGAAGCAGCCGAAGCCATTACACCCATTACATCCAAAGAGACTCGACACACTCAAGCTATTCATGTTTCCACATAATCCTAGAAAGTTATTTCAGAGCTCCCAACTCTAATTACACTTTTACAGAGACCACGTGTATTGTTAGTCAAGCTTTCCAACTTCCACAACTATCTGTCCTGGTGCAAATGCGCTGGATTTCGGGGCACACCGAACCCCCTGGCAACAAACAAGTCGAACAAAGAACCTCAGAGTAAGACAGAGAAGAGAGCTCGGCGCAGACTACAACAATAATCCTGGGCAATAACTACGAGCCCAAATGCCGAGCTGAATTGTAGCGCAGGCGAACTAAAAGCCCACAAAACATGGCTTGCCATCGTGAAGATCTCGGCACTTCACGCGGTCGTGCTGACTACAAAACAGACACATCTACAACCATTCTAATACTGCACCAATTGTATCCGACTGAATATACAACATAAACGACACGGTCACAAACATACCCATTATTCAACTTCGGAAATATTGGCCCACATTGTGTGGATATGCCAAGCATCGAATAAAGAGGAGCCGCCGTTCTATGTAGAACATAACGTACACACGTCGAGCTCCAATACATCATGCTGAAATCGCCGATTAGAATACACACAAATGAGACCCATATTGCGCGACTCGAGCAAAGCTATGCGTAACAAATTATATTTAACTGTTATCACCTAATGACATCACACGTTTTAAAGGACATATTACATTTCTCCGTGATGTACTGAAGTCAACAGGTGAAATTACATAGTAAATAGTCAATATAAAGCTGGGTGAAGTGATATTGCCCTTTGTCATCCTAGGCCTATGTGGATGTGTATGGTTACTCGCGAATTCAACCTACATCTCCTCCTCGCTCTCCTCCTCCACATCTCTCTAAGCCGGCGCGTTAAGAGCAACGTCGCTCGCCGAAAACTGACCACAAGCCACAACGGTGGCGCTAACTTATAAAAACATTGCTCGACATGTGAACAAAAAATAATAATAAAAGGGTGTCAATGCTAGAAGCAGCATAACAAAAATAAAAACTAAAAATCCGAATAACCTAGTGCACTTTCAGAATGGAGCGGTTCGGGGCTCTGACATTCTCGTAAAAGCAGACAAAATTTAATTACCTGAAAGGTTTTGAAATTTTATTTACTATTCGCCCTGTCCGGGAGTGCTGCATCGCTAGTCGTTCAAGAACAGCTCAAATTCCACCCGCGAGGTCTTTTTTGAAGAGGCGCATACAGCGAGCGCAAGCAGACGAGCCTGCATGTGGTTACGTGCGTGCATGCGTACAGGTAAGTGCACCACGCGTTCTCGAGACAGTGGAAGGGTGTGAGTGAGGCGCCTGTGAACCGACTGCTAGTTTTTGCAGCCCTCCACGTCCTCTCGTTTGGCCTTTCGCGTCAGCGGTCTCTAGGCTCTCGCATGCGTCCGGCTTTGGCGTCCCTTTCGATGACCGTTTCAACGAAACAAGAAAGAAAGAAAGAAAGAAAGAAAGAAAGAAAGAAAGAAAGAAAGAAAGAAAGAAAGAAAGAAAGAAAGAAAGAAAGAAAGAAAGAAAGAAAGAAAGAAAGAAAGAAAGAAAGAAAGAAAGAATCGTAGTACACTCTCTCTGTATAGTGACGCTGATTGCGCTCGAGCATAGTGCGGCCAGCAGCCCGTGACCGCAAGCCGTTTCGCCTTAAATCACTCGCTTTAGAAAGCGCGCCTGAACATCGTGCGCGAAAGGCTGAGCATTGCCAACCACTGTATGGAACAGAACTGAGGCGGGGACATACAGTCGAGCAGTTTCTTTCTTTTTTTGTTGCGTTCTTTTGTTTCTTTATTTCTTATTCTAGTCTTGGGATTTACTCGTCTCCATTTTATAGCGGCAGAGGCACCCCTAGCAGGGAGGGCCATCTGAAATAAGTCCTCACGATCTTTCAACTTCGCTCATTCCCGCGCGATTTGCGTCAAGGTTAACGATGAGCGAAGTTTTAAATTTTTCATAGCTCTCTGTATATTCGCAATCAAATTAAGCGCCGTGTGTGCCTTTCTTCCGTGCTGGGAAACATCGAAATACTGCACTCACTAGCTCGGCATTCAACATTCATAAGAAGGCCATGCGCCGACATCACCTGCGTAAAGTGAATACCGTGTGCGAGCTGGGAGGAGGCTTTTCCCGTATAGGCGCCCATTAGGCTGCCCTACGCAACACCCTGTGTGACGTTGCAGTTGTCATTCATCCATCTGCAGAAAAACTTTCCTACCAGTTAAAATTTGTGAAATCCATCGCCGAGATTGTCCACACCGACCTAGCTTTAACATGCTAAAACATATATGACTTAAACTGTCAAACGCTCTCTTAATGTTTGGAAACATTGCGATGGTCAAATTCCCACAACTGCTTTCATGTTCGACAGGGCTTTACCCATAGCGTATCACCGTTCTGTAAACTGTAGCATCTTATTGGACAGTACTTTCGTGTTTTCGCATCACCACTGAAGTCGGCTCTCCACCTTCTCCATTACTTTACAAAGGCAGCTTGTGAAACTAACGGGCTGAGTTGAGGCAAAGATCGGTCTTACCATGAATAAAGTTTGGTGTTACGCGTGTCATTTATATAATCCGGCAGAGTCTTCTTTATCCACACATGATTAAATAATTCTATAAGTACCATTCTACTTGCCGGTACCAATTTTTTTTTTACATAACGCACGTAACGCCATCTGGGCTTGCAGTTGTCTTTGTATGAGGCATGATGCAACTGCACACATCAGTTCGTCTATAGGTAACCCTACTTGAGAATGTTCTCACAAAAAGTATTCAGCAACGTTTGTTTTATTAGCGAGGGGCTAGGCAATTAAATCGATTGCAAGTGAGTGACAGGCCAGATCTGATTATCATTTCACAATTTGATCAATGATGACTATTCCAGGTGTGCTGCGAACTATGTAGCATGGAAACGGAAAGAATAGCTCTCGGTAACTATAGGCGATATTCAGTAACTATAGGCGATGGGGGCCTTATGGACTTCTTTGGCACCCACTACAAGTTCACTTGCGAGGAACCCACTACGCTATAAATCATCATAATTTTTGTGAAGTAGGGAAGCAGCCACTATGCCATTTTTCATCATTCTGCGGAGAACCGTGGTACCTGCTAAACGCATGTAAGGCTTTATGCGCACTTTATTGATGCTGTGCCTGATGATGATGAGGAATTACGGCAGAGCCCTTTGTAATGGGTTGGAATCTTTTAACCCACTCGTTGCGCAGAACGCCTGGTTACAGAATTCGCGTTGTGTGACGCCTGGTTGTTGTTTTACTCTTCTAGCACGCTATATTACATATGTTAATGCGGTTCCTTCCTGACGTGAAGCCTGTATAGGATCTTTATAAAATGCAGCTTCAAGCACTGGCATGGCTCTGAGGTAGAATACTGGGCTCCCACGCGGAGGACCCAGGTTCGAACCCCTTATTTTTCATATATTTTTTTCTTATTTCGCGTGATAGCGGTTACGGACACCGGCGGCCGCGGCCGCGGCGGACAACTACGGCCCCAAGAACGGTCGTTGTTGTGATCTCATAACAGAAGTTCGCTGTAAAATAATCAAGAGGAACGTGTGGAAAGGACATGAGACCTCTCTTTTCACAGAATGCTCATTATCAACCGAATTACATCGTCGGGTCATAGACCATCCCCATGTGCCAGTACAGACTATCACCTGCTGGCATTTAGCCTGCAATGACGGAGTCTCTGTATACCTCCTCCCAGCATGCAGAAGTGTCACAATCGTAGGGCTTAGTATAGCAGTGCGGCATGGGACGTTTCGACCCGCTGACCACAAAAAGAAGTCCCAGGGGAGTTCGCCAACCAATTTATAAAGCCCGTGCTAGTTAGAACGGCTGCGGCACGAATGTCGCGCACTGATGCAATGCTCCAGATGAAAGTGCTTCTGCAATCTCACTGGGACTTCAGATACTAGCTGCCCACGCGGCCCTCATATAAAAGCTCGCTACGCCCACTGGCCGTTTCCAATTCGCCAGGCGTCACTTAGTCGTCGGCCCCGCAAAAAGATAGCCCTTGCCGTCTTAAACTCCCAACTGCGGTGTCATCGGAGGTAACGACCACCATGCAAACACAACAATTGCGCCCGATCCAATCTTAAGTAAGTCATAGTTCGATTTTTTTTCCAAGAAAAGCAGTTAACGAGGGAAAGGAGACTTTCTCGCGTGGGCGACCAGATCTCTGAGCCCAGATAATTTTTAAGAGGATTGCCTCAGTTCTGTACCGGAACTGTCCGAGGCTGCCCATAGTGCACGCTACAACTTTCTTTTTTTTTTTTTTTGCTACAGACCGGGTGGCGATCGGTTAAGTGCCCCCGAAGCCTATACGCTGCCACGGAAATTGGGTGAAAAAGTGAAAGGACGAAGTGTATTTTTGTTTAGCTTTTTCTCCCTTTTTCGATTGGCGGTATCCGTGTCTTGGAAAACGCTTTCGCGATTTCCCGGCCGCTGGCTAAAATGTATTGACAGGCGATCATCTTTTCGAGAACGAAGAAGCGTGAAGCTGAATGAAGCGCTGCACCGAAGCCAAGACTTGGATTCGGCTTCTGTTGCTAAATGGGCGAATGCATTCTGCCTTATTATTGGCGTCTTTTAGTGTGTATGTCTGCGTAAGAAAGGATTTCAAGAATGTTATTTGTCTAACAGTAGGCTCAAAACAAAAAAGTACCACGCTATAAGTATGGAAATGCAGCCATTTCCCAGCAAAAACAAAACTATGGCCAGGCCTTTTCGTACGAATTGCCCCGAAAAAGTCGCGCTAATAAATGCATCGCACTGGAAACCGTTGCCTGCGAATATTCGTCTCTCTCTCTCTCTATCTTTCTTCTTTTCGTTGTCGTTTCATTTCGCTCCTCTACAGCACTTTCTGTTATTGGTGCACGTTATAAGTATATTGTCTTCACACATTTAAACTGAAAAAAAAAAACGCTAATAGTTCTTGTCTGTGTTCGCATCTCAACGAACGCATTTTCCCGCTCCATAAGCTTCGCTTGAGCCGCGAGACGATCGAACGTGTCTGTGTTCTTGTTTATTTTATTATTTCTTTTTCTTTTTTTGCCGGTCGCAGCATCGCTTTCAGCGCGCCTGAGCAGTGAAGACATATATCCTTTGAGCACACATCGTGCTGCTGGATGACAAGCATGTTAAAAAAGAAATAGAAAAAAAGAGAAAAAAGTGGTATTTCACGCCCTACATAGAGCACCCTTCTGCAAGGTTCTCGTTTCTACGCTGGTACCAGTGCGTACAAAAAGGCATCTTAGAGCCCTTAGCGATCAAGGCTCAGCTCCGAGCATCGTGCCGAATGTACCTGTGATACAGATATGCCAAATACGCGTGAACATCTATCAAGTCGTTAAATAACGTAGTAAGGCAGGTCAGCCGAGAATAAACAACGACAGATTGTGACCGTAAGGCTAACTGTGATTGGTACCTGCTTTTAGATCGAGTAATAACGTCAACAGTCGCTTGAGCAAAGGAGACAGCAGGAAAAGCAGGTGCTGCAATTGTCTTACGCTTTTATTCAATCGAGAGAGAGAGAGAGAGATAATACAATTAGAGAAAGGCAGGGAGGTCAGCCAGTATTGTAGAATCCGGTTTGCTACCCTACACTAAAGGGCGGGGGGACTACAGTGTATGAATGTTAGGATGAATAACTGGACGTGTTGGTTTAGCATGTTCCGAGGCGAGAGGATACAGACACGCAGGGTGCCCCTTACAACAACGTTTAATCTGAAGAAAAAAAGATGCGGGAAGTTTGCACTAAGTCGCGCAAAGCTTGGCACAGCGAAGCACGGGCCTGTAGCCGCTCGTACTACCCGTCGACCGACACGTCTAGCTCCGAGATGCGCGGCTTCTTCCTCGGGAGTACGCATTTTCCTAAGACGCCCCATAACTCTCTCGGCACGATCGGGCGCAGCCAGGCTATACACTGTAGAGCGGGGGTTGCGCGCGATGTCTCCGTCGGTGGGCGTGGCTTAGCTACTGCGCATGCGCGGCTTGGCCAGGTGGTGCGGTATCTGGTCGCCAGACGACGTAATGCTTGCTTCCTCTTTCTTTCTATCGTATTTTCTCGCTTTCTATTTCTTATTCTCTCTATTCTCTCTCTATTTCTGTATTTCTTTTTCTCTATTTCTCTCTCATTCTTTCTGTGCTACGCTTTACTCTCTCCCCTCATCCTTTCCCTCCTCCTCAGCGTCACATCTCTCCTCACGCTCACTTCCTTTTCCCACCCCCTTGCTTTGCGGCAAGTGGATTAGGTTAATCATTGACGCAAAAGGGATTGTTGAGGCAGGTAATTGTGGCCTGAGTGTGGCGTGAACATCATTATCACCGAAAAAGCTGCTTTACTTTAATGCGACTGCGCACCAATATACTGTGTGAGCGCCGTCTGTGTGAACTTTTTCTTTTTTTGTTTAGGACAAACATTGTTGGAAGTGGCACCCTGTATGTGTGTGTATCTACCTTTGTCTTTCATCCCTTCTGCGCATTTCGCCTCAAAACAGTATCATTGTCATTTGCCGCATGATAAGCTAACACCATCTTCACAGCTGCTACATCTTACGTATAAACAAATGCTCACTAGTTTTGAGGATAACGCAGCCGTCGACTCGAATATTCGCAAGTCACAAAAGAAATTTGAGGACACGGATCCTGGCAGTAGTGTCTCGTCCCTCACTTTTCTCCTATTCTTTGAAATGTGGTTGTGTTCTCTACTATATGCGTTGATGTTGTTCGTGTTAAAAAAAAATGATGGCACTCTGGGCAACTTTACCAGTTTTGTCGTTATATGTAAAAAGAAATCTGTCGAGAGAATAGAATCCAGTAGCTTCACTTTTATCTGAAAAAAAAAATAATAAGTGCTTATTGCGGCTGTTTGATTTGTCTATTGCCGTTCGAGGATGCACATTCTTTCCTTTTCAACCACCTTGACGTTATTTCAAGTTCACGGTCTTGGGTAAAACATGGTGTTAACCGGGAAGGTCACTAGGAACACGAGCACACAGAAAAGGTTTACTGAATTAAAAATAATGCTAAAGGCTGATTACATTCTGTGTAATCGACGATCCTAAGGGTCTGCTGTTGATTTAATTCGGATGAAAAATGTATAGTACGGGAATAAATCCTATTGCTTTTGTGCGGTGCGATTTTCGCAGGACGCTAGGATACGAAGCAAATTCCTCACAAATGGTTGTATCCTCCTCATGAGCACCAACCTCTGCCCGCATGCAAAGGGGAAAGTTCTCAAGCGGCCTTTCATTTTAACACAGGAGCTGTTTTAGGGCTGGGACTGATGACAGATGAGTGTCCGTGGTTCTCACGCTCCGGTTCCTAGGTACACCTATAGATGGCGTAATTGCCTCGGTCGCTGTAGAGTTACTATATATGATACCTTTAGGTAGCAGAGTTGCGCATCTGTCTTCCAAACGCCGCTAGCAACCATGCGTTGCGGAGAAGCTGCCGCCCGGGCCAACTTTTGTATTTCTCGACTCCGCCGCTGCAGCGAACTGAATTAACACTAATCATCGACAGCCAATGTTTATCGCCGGTCTTCGACACGCCAGACATGTTAATCGGCGACACGGTAGACATGTCGCCTGCAAAAACGGAGTGCGGCTTCACCGCATAGCTTTGGTTGCTAGACAGACCTACGCGCAACTCTGCTACCTAAAGGTAGCATATACAGTAACTCTAGGTCGCGGACGAAGCGGTTTTGATAGGTGGCGCTGGCCGGAGAAGTGCGCCGGAGAGGTGCGCCAGAGAGGCGCTAACCAATGCGAGGCCGCGCTGGCCGTGATGCTCGGGGGAAACGAGCCAGATGGACTTCTCGAACGCCGAGGAAAAAGCCGCTCGTCGCGAGCGGCAGCGGGAGTTGGCACGAGAGCGCTTCGCTGTTTCGACAGCTTTCAATGCGTTGAACTGGCTCTACATTTTATAAATACATGTCGGCGTTTAGATGCCGTGCGACTTATTCGGATATTCATTAGATGTTTTCATTGATTACAGAACAATTATCGTTGCGTGTACCAGGGGCGTAGCCAAGGGGGGGGTTGGGGGGGTTCAAACCCCCCCCCCCCCGAAAATTTTCAGTTTTGCTTGCGTATATAGGCACGCACACATACAAACGCACGCACGAACATACATAAAGTATGGTTGAACCCCCCCCCCCCCCCCCGAAAAAAATTTCTGGCTACGCCCCTGGCGTGTACATATATAAGCCCAGAAAACAGCTTGCGTATAGCACTAATCACCTCCTCATCTGCTCACACCAAATCGTTCTTGCTTTGATCATTTGCTGACGGAGAACGCTGGCGCTAAGTTTTGGCTTTTGGTATCCCATATATCTGGTTCCACTCAGCCTTGCGAAACTTCAAAAAAGAAAAAGTGCCATCCTCGATAACATTGCAGCTAAGCACACATGTGGCGTTGTCAGTGTATATGTTGAGGCCGTGGGCTTGTCAATTTCCTTTTAACTTCAGCTCCTTCGTTCTTGTGGTCACATAAATCTATTCTATTCTTAACGCACCAAGAAAGTTTGAGTGAAGAAACTAGATCTAGAGCTAACTTTTTTGTTTCTCCAAGAGATACAAGAGGTGACGGTAGACGTCGCAAAACAAACTCCGCGCAGTTTCTTCTCAAGCACGCAGGCATTGAACATTGCATACCACATTCAAGAACATTGTTTTCCAGAAAACTAAAAACGATAGAAAGAATAACTTTGCACGTTTTTATCTGCTACCAACAAAAATAGCACGAGCGGACACGATTTCGAACAGTGTGGAATTGCTGCGGAACGTCAAAGTTGCGGCGGACCGGTGCACGTCAACACTGCAACCCGATCAGCAGCGCCTATTTGAGGGGAAAGAGTGAAGGCACGTGCGCCACCACGCGCGAGCTCATCGCTCGCATGGCAGAGGCGCGACTAATGGCTTGCTCGATACACGCCACAATATTATACGACTGTGGCGTGCACAACTATAGCATACCCTGACCGCACTTGGTGGCACTCGTGCCGCTGCGCGGGCCTTGGCGCGAGCTTATAAACCCAAGAAGAACAGGACAAAAATAAGCAGATAAAGGGAGAAGACCCGCGACCACGAGAAGGAGTGGGGAGGGCCACGGGTTGCACACTGCGTTCCCAACGCGACCCTGTCAGGGTCAAGCCGTGCTTTCAAACAACAGCTCTGCGCATCGTCACACGCATCGGCGACAGCGCGTGAAATGAGCAGGCGTCGTCGGATGGCGACGAGGCATGACGGCTCCACTTGTACGTAGCTGTTGGCCGGCTGGGAAAAGCAGGAATCATGAAATAAAATGCAACGCCACAGACTGCATCGTGGGTTGCCAGTGTGCGGCCGGCGACGCGTGGACAGGCTCCGCGGGAGATTCGCTGCTTTTCGGACGTTTTGCCCCAACATCATCTGTCATCTGCGTCTTCGTGTTCGATATCTCGCCTCGCATGTGCAATATTACACAGGAGGAGCCAAAATATTACTGCGCCCTGAATACACAGACAGAACGATGTACAAAATGGGATAGACGAGCATGGAATAATGGGCAATTATGGCAGGAAGGAAGTAACATGGGTGTTCGAAAGTTGCCAGGCCGCTATCCTATGGCAGCGTGGCCTGGGAACTTGTGACCACCCGTGTACACTTGAAGCCTGCTTGTCTGCGTCACACAAATGGACGGATTTAAAGAAGGATGCGCCTGGAGAAGAAATTAGAATGAAACTCGCAGACACGGAGAAGACACCTCGACAGTAGATCACATCTATAGTCGGATACAACTTTAGAAGTCAGCGGCGTTTCCTCCTCGAAGGCGGATGAACACAAGCCTGCACCAATGGGCGTGCACTCGGGACTCATGAGCGGAACGGCCGGTGGCTCCGCCTTCGGAGAACATCAGCGCGTGCATGAGCGGGACTACTTCTTGTTATGTTTGGCCTGAAAATTCATCGAGGCAGACGCCATTGAGCGTACAGCTGTCTACCGGAATGCTGTCTTCTCCCCCCGTATCGGCGCTTAGACGGAGGCAGGAACGCCAGTTCTTCCTGGAGGAGCCTATGCCGAGCGAGCGAGCAGGTCGCTGTCGACGGATTTCCCAGAAAAAGGACGTCGGAATTCGGAGACCCCTTTTTGGCTTGTGCTCTGCGTGAGATAGCACCGCGGGAGAGTTTCCCACCCAGCCACTTCTGCCTTCTACCCTACCGCAGCAGGGAAAATTAACCTGCGCCAGAGGGAGCGGTCTGCGTGTTTTCCGGAATTCGACACACCTGCTTTATCGTGCGTTTTGGTCAGCGTGGGACTGCGCCGTTGAAGACGCTCCCATCAACCCAGGTGGGGCCTTCACCCGTGGCAGCCATCATTCAACGCTTCTTCCAAGTATTACTGGCAGTGGAAGCGGAGGTCATCGGCCCTTTCCCCTTTGGACTGAAACTCCTCGCCGACCTTCTCACCTACGAGTCTTCGGGGCGTGGCGAGTGTATTGTGTGACTCTTTGCCTCCTTTCGGGAGGCCGGACGCCAGGACGACAGGTCACCGGATTGGCGGGAGACGCTGACACCGGTTTGCCTGTGCTTCTGCAGTGACGGTCTCGGGGCTATAAAAGCCGAAGACTTTTGACGTTATTTCTCTGCTCTGCTCTCTCTTTTCACTCCTATCTCTTAACCATGTAAATAAATCTACGTTCCTTCTTGAAAGAACGCGCCTCCTCACTGGAAATCATCGGCTATGGGGACGGACGGCGGGAGCCAGCTACCGTAACGAGACCCGCCGAACCCCAAACCTTACAACTGGTTGGCAGTGGTGAGATGGACCTTGCGACATGGTGCTGCGTTTGTGGTGAGTGCTTGGTCTTTGCTATGACTTTCCAGGCTTCATTTTGCGTTTACACTTGAGTAGTGTAGAAGCTGGATTGTGTTTTTGTGGGTTAGGTAGATCACCTAGTTATGCGTAACGAGTGAGTTTGAGGGATCGCCTAATTATGTGTGAGCAGGACCAAAGCAAAGCGGCAGCCATGGATTTGAGGACGATGCTGAAAGAGGAGCTTTTGTTTGTGTGCGAGCATCTCGGCATCAAAGTAGAGAAAAAAATGGCAAGGACGAATATGTGGAAGCTGATTATTAGGGAATCCAGTGAGGAGGACATTAACTGCGCGTTAATAGCTTTCAAAAGGTTTGAAGAGCGAGAAAACAGAAGGGAGGAGAGAGAAAAACACGAGAAAGAAAGAGAAGAACGCGAGCGAGCCTTAGACGAAGAGATTGAAAGGTTGGAGCGTAAAGTCGAGGCAATGCGGCGGAGAAGTCAGACGTCCGCAGAGGTTGCGCACGAAAGGTGCGAAGAAGTGGCGAGTGCGGTGCACTTTAAAGCCACAGAGAAAGCCGCTCCTTGTGAGATACCACCAGGGAAAGGTACGCGTCTCTACGAGTGCGACATGCGCACGGAGCCTTCTGCGGAGAAAACTGAGAGACAGGTCGCGGATAGTGAAATCGCGCCTGATAAATGTACGCGTTTCTCTGATTGTGCGAAGGCCGAGCAAATAGAAGACGAGACCGCGGCTGGTATCGAGACTGAAAGGATTCCGAAAGGCATTCCGTGTGGGACCGAGGCTGGTTCCAGCCGCCCTAATAGGGTCATTGAGGAGTTGGAGACTTCCCTCGCACCCCAACACGTGAATGGCCTTCCGGAAGTGGAGGGAGAAGAGGACAACGCTAGTCCTAAACGTAGCGGTGACGCGACGCTCCAGAAAGACAGCGCTATCGCAGAGAGCCTCTCTAAAAAAGTTGCTTTTGATAGCGGAGGATTTACCCCAGAGTGTGATAGGGTAGAGAGCCATACTGTCGAGAAGGGCCCAGCTGTAGTTTTTGCAAATGACAGCACAGATCAATTGGCCCGACAGTGCAACGGAAAGGAGAAGTCGAATGACTTAAGCGAGAGAGAAAGCGGCGCACAAGCATCCATGAGCTGTGAAAATGCCGATGTCGCAACCCAGAGTAAAGTCCATCGTAATCGGGGAAATGTTCGCAAAAGTCGCCGAAAAAGAAAAAAGCGGACTCGTGCGGCGCCGCGAAGTGTTGAGACAGGTGGCACAGGGCAGAGCGAAACACAGGACAGGCGAGCGGGCAGTTCAGGGAAACGTCCTTTGAGGCGTACAGTCGGGTGCAAGCGACCGCCGCAGCGCAGAAAGAAAAAGGACAGGCCATCGGGCAGTTCAGGGAAACGTCCTTCGGGGCGCGCAGTAAGGTGCAAGCGGAGAAAAGGGGGAAGCGGGGGAGAACAATGCGCATCCCCACGACGGAGGGTGCCTTCGACAGGTACAAGTTTGCGGGGACAACCATGTCAAGGTGTTCCTAGACGCAAGGCAGGAGGAGTAGATCGCCGGGCGAGAGCAAACAATAGGAGAGGATTGCCACTCTTTCCCCCGCGTCTCTGGCATTCCCTTCGCCTTTGTGAAGGAAGCAGTCTGAATTCCCGAATGAGGCGTGACGGCGAAGTTCAGTTTAAAGCGCGCGCTCATAGTAGTCTCTGGCGAAATGAAATGCCGCCAAGACCGCGACCGCCACGAGTACGACTAAAAAGAGGAAGAAAGCTGTAAGCTTGTCGGAGAATGTGACAGTTTGTCGAAATGGTTTTTTTTGTAAGGTTATTCTAGTTTGATGTAGTGTTATTTTGTTATCTCCGACTGGTTTGTTTAGCTAAGCAGTTTCTTACTTTTCGTATTTTTAAGCGATGTATGTGTTCCTTTTTTGAGCCTAAGCATTGTGCGAAATAGTTGTGGGCTCAGTATTATGTTGCAACTTGTGCGGAAGCTGTGACCCGCACGGAAGTGAGCTGACTGCGTAAGATGAGTCACGGTAGTCATGAGTGAATATTGGTACGACCGCTATTTGTGAAGCAGTGGTAGCGTTTGTCGAGCGGAACTGAATTTCACTTGTTTGTGTTTTTATGTATAGCGCGAAGTAGTACACCGTCACATATTTTCAGGGGGCAAATGAGCAATTTTGACGAAGGTTTTAGAGTAAAACCAAAGCGGTTTTTGAAATGCCCAGGTTTGGCGCTGAATGTGGCTGTTTTAGTGGACCACTGTCAGGATTGACAAGCATATGGGGCCGGGTATTCAGCACGAATCTAACTCAGATTACGTCAGGTGCTCCCGAGGTGTACGGCATCAAGAGTTATTTTCTTTGCGTGTTGTTTTTCGTTAACATTTAGGTTCTGTCGCGCGTTTAGAGAAGTTGAGTTTTTAGGGATGTGGCGTATGGCTAATTGGGTGGTTTAATGTTTCAGCGCTCTATGAATGCGAGCAGTGTAGAGCTAAAGAGCACAGCAGAGCGCAGTGCGTTCTTTATCAGAGCGGCTCAGCATTGACCACACGAGCCTGTTAGTACGCGATGTTTATTCCCTCTATTTTGTTTAGATTCATTGATGGCTTAGACGTCGTGTGATGACGTAAGCTGAGCGTTACGCTTTACCGAACATTAAGGTTACGCACACGTTTCAGACAGTTGTATGACGCAGCTGAATCTGTTGTGAAAGTTTGCGAGTACGTCAGGTTGTGGCTCAAGTAGGTAATAGCGGCTACGTTCTGAGTTTGTTTTGAGTGAGCGTAGAGAATACGCACAGATATCTTGTGTAGATTTTAGGCAGTCTTCATGTTAAAGTTGTGTTGGTTGTTTTCGTATAGTTAGATATGAGAAGGTAACGCTACATAGCAGTGCGGATGGTAGGAGCAGACTTGTTTTAAAATCGGTTGTTTCAGGGATCTAGAGCCAGATTATACCTGCTTTTGGTGTTGTTTTGCTTGGACGGCCAAAATGATCCATCTTGTAGGCATCTCCTCATCCATGAGTGTTGTAGCTTTGGCGGCACGAAATTCTGCCAAAATTTTAAAGTAGCGGGTTTTTCATTTCTTTGTGTGTCTGAGAAGCCTGGAGAGTTTTTAGCGAGTCCAAGGCGCTTGATCACGGCATGGCATTGTGTTGTGTGGTTCGCTTTGCTGCTGTCGATCATTGTGAGGTGGTTTGGGAGTTTGTTGCGAGTTCGCAGTTGCGGTTCCAAGACAGGACGTCGTCCTCGTCACCAGCCTCTCTCTTCGTGCCCAGCGGTTGTGAGCGCTGGCCAGTCGAGATTTTCCGGGCGGCGGAGGAGCTGTTATGTTTGGCCTGAAAATTCATCGAGGCAGACGCCATTGAGCGTACAGCTGTCTACCGGAATGCTGTCTTCTCCCCCCGTATCGGCGCTTAGACGGAGGCAGGAACGCCAGTTCTTCCTGGAGGAGCCTATGCCGAGCGAGCGAGCAGGTCGCTGTCGACGGATTTCCCAGAAAAAGGACGTCGGAATTCGGAGACCCCTTTTTGGCTTGTGCTCTGCGTGAGATAGCACCGCGGGAGAGTTTCCCACCCAGCCACTTCTGCCTTCTACCCTACCGCAGCAGGGAAAATTAACCTGCGCCAGAGGGAGCGGTCTGCGTGTTTTCCGTAGAGTTACTGTATATGCTACCTTTAGGTAGCAGAGTTGCGCATAGGTCCGCCATCTTGCCCGCCGTGGCATCCACGCTAAGCAGGAAAGCCACCTCTCTGGAATGTAGGAGCCGACGCGGCTGCTGCTGTTGCTGCTTTGCTCTCGGCCCAGCGGCTCCGTGCACCTCCTCGTTCGTTCATAACGCGTCGCTGGCGCAATGACTTTCGATTCGAAGAAAAAAAAAAAGAATGGAAAGCTCGGAGAAACAATAATTTGAGATGGAAACCTATCGTAAGTAATAGTTTTGTTTTAAATGGCAATTAGAAAAAGTGCGACGGTCACGATTCTGGACCAATTAAATTCAGCCTAATTATTCGTTTCACGTAGTTTTTGATGCAGCGCTTCAAAAGATTAAGTGCTAAACACGAGAAAACAAGTGCTAAAATTATCACTGTGTTTTACAAATAGCGCAAGGTAACGAGAATTTCGCGTACGTCTAGGTAAATATGGCATATAATAAACACTCGGTCATGCTTCAAACTTTTATGCCGCACAGTGCTCGGAATGAATCATGCTGTTTTGATAGACCTGTAAGGTTCATATTCCCACACATCGCCACCTTCACACAGTCACTCACGCATATTTTTACCGTTTTGTCCCGTTCGATTTTTAGTCAACCTTTCACCAGTGAGAGAGAAGCGATATATATCCTATTCGTTATCGCCGCCTTCTGACGTCTCATGCGCAGCAGCCACTTGAGACGGCGACGGACGACGGAGACAGACTTGCCACATGGAATCGAGAAGAAGGCCTTTCCGTGCTCTTGTCGGTTCGTGCAGTGGGGAGCGCAGCATCCTGTCATTGTCGCAACTTCGCAACACTGAGTCAGGGCGCTGCGCCGCGCAGACGTTCGCCAAAACGGACAGCAGAAGACACCACCACAACAACGATAAACAATCCGAACTCAGCTGGACCGTCTTGCGCTTCGCCGGACAGCTTGATTTGGCTTGATACAGCGGTGGTGGCGCGGCGATCGCCAGCACCCGCGCGGCCGTGAAGTTGGCTTTCCCTAAAACGGATGCTTTTTGCGCACGTGAGCGCGCTCGGCGAATGGTGGCGCGAGCGGCGAGTTCTATCAGAGACGCAACTCTGCTACCTAAAGGTAGCATATACAGTAACTCTAGTTTTCCGGAATTCGACACACCTGCTTTATTGTGCGTTTTGGTCAGCGTGGGACTGCGCCGTTGAAGACGCTCCCATCAACCCAGGTGGGGCCTTCACCCGTGGCAGCCATCATTCAACGCTTCTTCCAAGTATTACTGGCAGTGGAAGCGGAGGTCATCGGCCCTTTCCCCTTTGGACTGAAACTCCTCGCCGACCTTCTCACCTACGAGTCTTCGGGGCGTGGCGAGTGTATTGTGTGACTCTTTGCCTCCTTTCGGGAGGCCGGACGCCAGGACGACAGGTCACCGGATTGGCGGGAGACGCTGACACCGGTTTGCCTGTGCTTCTGCAGTGACGGTCTCGGGGCTATAAAAGCCGAAGACTTTTGACGTTATTTCTCTGCTCTGCTCTCTCTTTTCACTCCTATCTCTTAACCATGTAAATAAATCTACGTTCCTTCTTGAAAGAACGCGCCTCCTCACTGGAAATCATCGGCTATGGGGACGGACGGCGGGAGCCAGCTACCGTAACGAGACCCGCCGAACCCCAAACCTTACATTCTTTAGTCGCGGAGGCGATGGGCTGCCGCACTTCGGTCGGCTGGGCGGGGCCTCTCCTGACTTCTTAAGTTGTATCCGACTACAGTAGTACATGGACCTGTGATCAAAATTCTACGAATTGCACAGCGAAAAATCGAAGGCATTCGGAAACACAGAGTAAAACAAGTTAGAGACGTGCTCGAGAAACGAAGGTCAAGCAACCGCGTGCGCTATCCGAAACTGTTGCCAGCAGGGCCGTACCCAGGAATTTTTTTCGGGGGGGGGTTTGCGTGTAGAACGGCTGCCATTTTTTAAGATTTATACTGGCTTATTTTCGTGAATAAAACAAGTACATCGCTTACTTGTAATAATTCGATGGTACTTTTCAATTATTTGTACCCAAATAAAGAAATTGGTATGTCAACCTCAAATTCTGGTTAAAGCAAGAAATAAGTTTGGACAATAGCACCACCAAAGCCGGGGACACCGCGACCAACGGCTCCTGATGAAGTAACACAATGTAACCGCGGTACAAAAACGGTATGTTTGTGTTACATGCTGCCACTCTAGCGTCGCCAGCGCGAAGTCGGCGACGGGAATGGCAGCACGTAAGCAGAGACAGTAGAGAGTTTTAGCAAGTTACGGAAATACGGTACGCAAATACGGTAAGGCAGTACGGTAGCGTTCCTCCTTTCCCGCTGGTTGTGCTTTTGCCGCTCCCCGTTCCAGTGACAATGCGTACCCCAAACGACAGGTGTCTCGTTAACAATGCGTGGGCTGGCGGGCAACAACAAGCCGTGACAACCCCACAGTAAATTTCGAAAAAGCTTTTGTGGTGTTGGGGTGCCTTCCCGGCAAAAGGTCGACGACCTGGAAAGGAGGAGCGGTACCGTCCTACGGTAGCGTATTTGCGTACCGTATTTCCGTAACTTGCTAAAACTCTCTAGTGAAGAGATCAGAGACGTGTGAGGGGAGGCGAACCAGAATGTGTAGGTGCCATGCCACTCACCTTCCTTGGGCATTACCCAGTGGTAAAGGCGTCACTTTGCCCAGCGTTGACTGTAGAACAAAGGTCACTTGGAGTTGCACTGCGGCCACCATCATTTCCCGGCGGCGCATGGGTGTCCTGCTTGTGTTCGTTCTCAGGTGATTCATATAAACCGGTGCATTCTCCTGAGTCGCTACAGAAGTTCGGACGCACTTGGCTTTCCACCAGTGCTGAGGAGGGCGAAGTTTTATCCTTCGAAGGAGGCGGTTCTTCTCCGTCCGCTTCATCGGTTCGAACTTTCTTGAAGTAAGACGCAAGACTCCTTTGCTTCGTTGTTGCAGAGTGTCTTTTCATTTTGCTGCCGCAATCCTGTGCACGCACACAGCCAAAAAGACGTTTGCGACTGCTTCGACTGCCTGGCGTGAACGGCGGGCGATGTTTTCTTCCTGTCTTATCCACTTTACAGTGGCTAGAATGTAGAAGTGTGATGAACGCGCCGGCTCCCGCGTGGCGCATGTGTTTTCTGAACGCCGCTACAGCTGGTGCGCATGCAGGCCCATTATTGTACTCCAGCTGCAGCAAACTGGATTAACGCTACTTAAAGACCTTTTCACAGAAGACTCCATGGGCACTGCATACTCCCCTTAATATACGTGAACCCCCAAGAATGCACTGCCGAGACATTTGCACTCCCGTGGTACAGTCCAGAAAGGAGGTGTTGCTCCGTTCCTGTGAAAAAGTCACCTTTTCACAGACGGCTCCCTGGGCGCCTGCATAATTCTCTCTGGGCTGCGCTAATTAAATAGCCGTGACCCCCCAAAAATGCACTTTGTAGGCTGTGACGTCAGCCTCTGTACTCCCGCGCGCACGCAGCCCAGCTTGGCGGCGTTTTTTCTCTCCTGTGAAAGTTGACCGCTGGTGCCGGATTGTGTGCCGGCTGTATCCTCGCTTTGTGCGCTTTGTAGGGAGGCGCATATACCTTCTGTGTACAGAAGAGGTAGATTTCCTTGCGTGTGGTTAAGGTTGTTCGAAGTTGCTCGGATATGCCAGTCTTTCAGTAGATGTCATCTTCGATGATTCGTTTCGGTGGCGAGGACTACAGTTTGAGAAAAGTTTACCCTGCAGCCTTCGTCCTCGGAATGCGCCGCTGAGTTTTTCCGCTTAGGGGTTTCGTTCCCTGGCAAATTTGCGCACGTCGTATTGGTGTTGCCGTTGCTGTCGAACTGTTTACCTTCACAGAAGGAGACGCGCTTTTCGTAGGAACCCAAAGCCGACACGTGCGGTCCGCACAGACGGATAACTTCTCCAGCGGCAATGCACAAGGAAAGCATCTGGAATCAATAAAGGAGCTGCTACGGGGTGAAAGACGAAGGAACGCGAGGGCGAAGTGCAAAGCTGTACAAATAGGGCAGGTGCGCGTGCGGGGGAGGGAGCGCTGAGGTGTTCTGGTAAAAGGGTAGGTTTGAAGAAAGGAAGAAGAGGGAAGCAATGCCAGGAAAGTTGCAGTGTAGCTTTGGCAGCTGGTGGTCGCTGTGAAGGCGTGTAAATATTTTAGTATCACCCGAAAAGTTAAAGCATCAAAAAAATTTCGGGGGGGGTCAGAACCCCCTCAACCCCCCCCTAGTTACGGGCCTGGTTGCCAGCCTCCACTCGGTGCTCCATTTTCTGCTTCTTCGAGTGAAACAAACACCAAAGGAATCAACTACAGTGTCGCAGGTGGAAACGGCTGTCATTCACCTAACCAGCGAAGAAAACTCTTAGAATAGCGAGAGAGCGAGCACAGAGTGCGCCGTTGCCGAACCCTGCATAAACCTCTTGCTTGCACAAGCAAGCAATGCGAGGCGGCGTGAGTTTATGAAGACTTGGAAGCGCTCCGATCAATGAAAAACTGCTGCCTCTACCGCATGCGAACCTCCTCACTGCACGAGTTTGAAAGTGCTCTCTCTAAAATCTGCGCTTCTTACGAGATATTCGGCTTCGTCGCTCTTTTCGTTTCAAACTCATGGCAGGCGCGCTCCTCCGATTTCAATTTCGAGATCGCACGCTGCTCTTATAGGGAGACCCGCCACGGCTCGAGCGCAACGGCCGGAACGAACTAGCACTCCGCTATATTAGCTCCCCCGCTTGCGATGCCCCGAAATGCAGATGCAGAAGTGGTTAGAATGCGGGCAGCTCGCTTTACATTCAAGACCATCTGTGCATGACAATAGGTCATGCCTACACGATTGCCAAAGTGCCTTCGCGACGCATTTTCGTGCGTAATAGTACTTTAGGAAATATAACAAGCGCAGCAACGAGTCATAATGGAGACCAACGTAAACAGCGACGAAAGATCATTGCGCAAAGCAACCTAGTTTGTGCGATTTGTGCTGTTTAGAAAGGCACAGCCAGCCGAATTCATCTGATCACTGCACTCACTGTGGTGCACCGCACGCTTCCATATTAACATCTTTATCGAACGCCCACACTCTGACGGGAAAAGACATGTCATTCGTGGTTCTTTTAATTTCTTAGAGAAACATCCCTGATTAGCAGAGAGTGTGTTTCTTCTATGAACATTGTCTTTATAAACAAAGGCAACTGATGGGCACCAAGGCAATAAGTTTACGGTCAAGTCTGCACGTGGGACCTCCTTTGCCTTTCCTTCCTTACCTCCTCCTTCTGCTCCTGAATGTGTTTACAGTTGCTGCAGAGTGCTCCAGTTACGCAGAAATCGGTTACGTTGTGGTGGCAAAGCACAAGGTAGCAAGCTAACCACATAGCGATAATTACACCATGAGGAAGGGGCAGAAAGAGGGGGAAAATAGCGAATAGAATTATCAGGCACGCACGCACACAACACAACACACACCCACACACACGCCATCGCCAACCTTACAATGGAAGCGGTCGAGAGTCGTGCATTTACCTAATTAGCTTCCTCACCAAAACTATTCCTGCGATATGTGGACGATTGTTTTTGTGTCTTACCACGCGAGGCCTTGCCTGCCTTTGCGAAGCATTTTAATTCAATTGAGAAATCCATAAAATTCACGGTGGAGGAAAATCAGACGGATGCCTTACTTTTTTCGACGTCCACGTAAAATCAGAAGACAGGCGTTTAATGTCATCGTTTTACAGGAAAAGCACGCACACCGGCCGCTACCTCAATTTATGTTCGTTGAACCCTTGCTGTCATAAATGTTCAGTCGTCTCGACACTCTTGCAACGTGCTCAGCGGGCGCGCTCAAGGGAGAAAGACGCGCGGAGCGACATGGACACCGTCCATCGGGAGCTATAGCCTCATGCGGCTACCCGTTTTCATTCATCTAGTCGGTGCATCGCCAGCTTTCACGGCCAGTTGAACCGAGCACCCTTTCTGCAATGATGGGAGCGTCGTCGGTGCCGTATGCGCTGGGCTTCAGTGGAGCGCTCGCTGGAATTTTGCGCTCCTAGAATGTACAGATCTCACATTTAGCAGCGCGCAAACTCGGAAGCAGCCTCACGAATGTCAAGGATAGGTTAAAGCGACAGAACGTTCCACGCGTCGTTTACAAAATACCATGCGCGGATTTTGCACATGTTTACATAGGAGAAACCGGAAACTTCGAGAGAATATTACGATAGCACTATAATGACGTCAAAAACAAAGAGGTGACATCAGTGGCCTCAGAGAACATGCGTTCACGGGCCATGAGATAAACTGGGAGGGTAAACTCTTTCCGCGCCTTCACGGATTCAAACCACTGCTCACACGGTAAACAAAAGTACAGCGGTAATATTCCGCCGATATATACGCACTGCTTGAAGTACGTTATAGGACGACCATATAAATAAGTGATTTTGCCATTCTTATTATCATTGCGAACGAGGCTCCCACGGGAGCCGAAACGTCATTTTTATGAAAAACTTTGAGGACGCTTGAGCTTCGCCTTCAAGAGTAGAACGCGATAGCGTAATCGGACCCTGTTCGTCTCGCCTTCTCAATCTCTAGCCTGGCTTCGCTTCTCGGTGGTCACCTAAACCGCGCGGCAAAGAAAAGTACGCCTGTGTGCCTGTAAACTGGCCCTTTCAAACTATCCTAGAATGCGTACTGCAAGTTCAGCTGCGAAGTGCCCACTACGCCATAATTCTTCCTTTTTTGAGTTGGCGAGGTACACACTACGCGTCCGTATAAGGGAACACGCGTACCTGCGCTGCTGCACACGTTGTTGACGGTGTTCTTGAGAATGACAATTAATTATGCTTGTGTGCTTTGTAAGTGGTGGGCCTTTCAACCAACCACTCGCTGCACAATTAACATACTTTGACGCCTGGTCTGATTCTACCCTTCTGCCACGCAATATTACACGTGTTAATGACACTTTTCGCACTATATATACTTAACAGTTGTTAAGGGTTTTTTTTTTCTTAAAGCAATTACGAGTACCGGAATGGCTATGTGGTAGAGCATCTGCTTGCCACGCAGAAGTCCTGGGTTCGATTCCCACTGGAACCTAGGATTTTTTTTTGGTATTTCTTATTTGCATATATCTCGAATTTTCGCTCACGGAAAACGCTGATTTTGCGCTCACAACTACCGACGTCGACACCGCCGTCCACACCGGAATTTCTGCGAAACGAGCTCTTAACGCTATCGCGCTAATATATTTTTCCTTTGGCCAGGGCTGTGTTCTTTTCTTCATCCACGTTATTGCCCGACACGACGGGATTCCGTCCAACTCTTGACTTCAGAAACATTGTTCTAACTTTCCTTTAATGCTTCACACATTTTTACATTAAGGAGCTTATACACTGAAAGAAATATGAAAACGCCGAAGGCAACCGGGCTTGACGAGCGCTTGCCACTATAATATATGGGTGACCAGTCGTCTGTCCTCACAGTGCGCACACCCCGGCTCTCCTTGTTTTTCCCTCTTCCTACCTCAAGAATAGCGTTACGAAAAAGGAACGACGGTGGTTAACCTCCCTGGTTTTCCTTCTCTCTCTTTCTACGTTCAAATTAGAAAATCAAGTCTACGCTTCAGGAAACTGCAAAAAAAAAAAAAAAAAAGCGCCGCAGACACCGCAATTTTTTCGCTACCTGAAGCACGAGCGAACGATCGACGGCGCAGTCACTCTTGCGAATGATCATTACCTGCAGTACCCCTCAGTACCAGACAGCGAGAAAAAAAAAGCTTTTCTACCTTTTTTTTTTTTCCTAACATCGTCGCATGTCGTTGGCATCGTCGAACTTGTCAGCTCGATATTTCTTATCTATTTCGAAACCCTTCTAAACTAAAGTTGAGCTAGCTCTCAAACCTTGCATTCTGGACGCGTTGAAGCAGCCTTCATGAAATCCACGTCTTTCGCCACGTTCGTTGGCCGCCAACCAAAGTCTCTCAGGAATGCATTGAGAGCAGAACTTTTGTTGGAGTAGCATGAAGCGACCGTCGGAGAGTAATGAGAGCACTGACAGGCATGGAAAAACAACCAACGCAGATGTCGCCGATTTATTGGATGTGGTGTTCAAGCACACGCGATGTGAACGCTGCAATGCGTGCGTTTTTTGCTGCGTCAGGACTCGGGGGGGACCTCGCACGTTAATTAAGTTAACTGCTCTTTTCTTTTCCTAAGCAGCCTAGCCGATTTTATGCAGAAATTACGCTGGTGCTTTCATTACGCCGATATTTGTTCATTTTCACGCAGGTGTATGCCCCTTTGGGTACACTCATCGGACGCTGCGCAGTAATTGTGTTAACGTACGTTTCGTACTTATTTTCTATCTATATTTGTAAGCAGGAATAAACCAGCGTCGATGCTCCATTTTTATATGGCTCTTTTGTTAACCGTTACTCGGACATACAACAACCATGTTGCCAAACAAGACGCCCGGAGTTGAGTTCAGTATGCTGTGATTAGTACTTGCTTACAGGTAGAATATATTGGCATTGCAGTTATAGCGATGTGACGTGGCGTCAAGGACGCCATATTCAAACCTCGTTGACAGAATTCATGCCTTTGCTGGATATTAGCTGATTTGACCGCTTCTCATCGCCCTGGCTTTCTGAACAATCAATTTTGGAGTGCTGGAACGTTCTAGCTTTCAACCAGAAAGCGACGAAGGCGCTGCTGAAGTTTCTCCGCTCAACCGACCTCGCAAAACGACTATGATGCTCCTCCCGTGCTTGAGTGTGTGTGCGTTTTTTTTTACTCCTTTTTCCTTCCTTACCTTTCTATCCCCCTTACCCCTTCCCCAGTGCAGGGTAGCAAACCGAAAAACTTCTGGTTAACCTCCCTGCCTTTCACTTAACCTTTCTCTCTCTCTCTCTCATCTCCCTGTAATAACGGTCCTCCTGTATACGGCAGCTTCGACGACGTCACTTCTAGCTGTCTGTATGAAGCGAACACACCGAACTATCTACGGTGAACTGCACCGAGCAAGAGTCCACGTATGTTTTAAAGTGCGCATATGCCCTCCGTGCTCGGTTCCGAGTTTATCACTGACGACTGAAATTTACGTTTTGCTTTGGGCGTAGGTTTCGGCGTATGCTATTGCTGAGCTACAGCCTGTCACGCCGCAGCACATTTTCGTTCGCATTTCCAATAATAATAAGTGTTGTTGTTGGGGTTTTACGTCCCAAAACCACGATATCATTATGAGGGACGCCGTAGTGGAGGGCTCCAGAAATTTCGGCTAGCTGAGGTTCACCTGGGGCACCTTAAGTACGCGGGCCTCTAGCATTTCGCCTCCATCGAAATGCAGCCGCTGTGACAGGGATTCGACCCCGCGACCTTCGGGCCAGCAGTCGAACACCATAATCAATAGAGCACCACGGCGGGTAGTTACAGGTTTGAAAAGGAGTTTCGCGCAACATTTTTCAACCTGTCATTTTATGCGGCTTGATTTGGAAAGTCAATGCCGAACACCTGGAAAGGTACGCGGCATGCATTTGAAAGATTCTTCTTTCGCCGCTTCGACTGATTTATTATAAGCCGTTCCGCCGATTGATGGCGGCGGAACGCTGTTTTCGGGCTGAATGGGCATGTCTGTCATGTTCTTACCAGCACTCGTCAGCCTCTAGAACGGCCCAATGAAAGGAACATCACGTGATCATGGTTCAAACTCCAGCCGTTGAAAGTAAATTTATTTCGTTCTATTTATTATTTCTTTGGTGCGCGCCAGTTCTCAGTGAGGAGGGCTTTTTGGGCGAGCGCGTCCCGTGGTTTTTCCGCGGCGGTGGGTTTTTTCGAACGCCACCAGCTTCACAGGTCAGTCATTGCAAGATTCCCTTGAAAAATAAAATGGAAGCTGTCAAACAGTCGCTGCGCAACACGGTGCATAATGTGATTTTCCTTTGCTTTCAAAAGAGGCACTAAAATGAAACACTAACTTATCACAGAGTTATAAAGCATTTCTTTTTTTTTCAAAACTCGATTTTCGTTATTGTTACGATAATGGGATGATCATATGAACAGGAAACGGAGGCCGAAGTTCCATTTCCTTTTAATTTCGCGCCGAGACCGCAATGCGGTATACATCAGGCGATGTCACCATTTTCACAGTTCCACTTTTATGGCAGTAAACGTTCTCAAAAATCACCGTGTTTCAATCTAAGGCTCTCCTACAACATAGTCCAGTATACGCCTCTATCGACAAACATTTAACCAAGCCACGCAGGCACCGTCAAAATGAATTACTTCAAGGCGAGATCGTGCGAAAATATCCCTTTCAGCACAAATTCTAACTTCGCAAGCCTTTTGTTGCGGTAAAATTGGCGTTTTTGGCGCCGCATAAGGGCAATTTACAGGTATAAAGGCGAATTAATTTTTCTCTTTAGTGCGTTTTCAACGACATTACGTCAGCACAGTAAAATTACAAATAAAAATAAATTTTGTGTGCGCGCTGGTTGTCTCTTGACAGAGCTTGCTGGCGTGTTGTTGGTTTCCTTGAACAGCCCTAAACTACAGTGGTCCGCGCAAAACAGAACACGACTGAAAACGAGAAAATCACATAGCATAAACATGTCTTGTTACATCACTTTATGTCGTAGCGTTTTAGTCAGAGTGGGCAGTGTTGACTGCAGCGTGAATTGTTGCGTTGCCGGTGAAAAGAATGTGATGTCGTAACGAAAACAATGTGCTTAATTTAACATCGTGGTTTAGCGCTAAAAAAGACAGACACATGTGAGAGACAGGACAGGCGCTACTAACAACTCGTTTATTGCAAGGGTTGCAATGGAATAAATACCACACTGGTGCGCAGATGTGACGAACGCGTAACAAGACGTCACCACTTATCAGGCTACAGGCATGTGGCATCAAAAAGCCTAATCTCATTTCTATACAAACAGATAGATGTGTCGCTAACACAGTTAGTACCTTTTTTCTTTATATGATACGCCTCCCAGAGTTCGCGGGCTGATTTGTTCCAGCTTCTTCCTAGAATCTTAGCCTCTCCAAATATCGGCTCACACATGCATTTTCGGCAGTGGGACGAAAGATGGGCCCCATCTACTTTCTTTAGTTTGCGCATGCTCCCTTAACCGGTCATTAAGGCATCGGCCTGTTTGCCCTATGTACGACTTACCGCAAGACCGCGGTATGTCATACACCACTCCTTGCACGCATTTCACAAAAGGCGAGGCATGCTTCTTTAAGCACCCTTTCTTCTTGCAGCCCACCTTTGTTGTGCGAGGGCACAGCTGTGCAAGCTTGTTAGGCGCCGAAAAAACAAGCGGGACCCCATGCCTATTGGCAACCTTCTTCAGGTTGTGCGAAACCTTGAGCACATACGGCACAACTTCAGGTTTTTTCCCCGGTGCTCCCTCATCCGCTGTTTTTCGCTTGGCGCTGCCCTTCAGTTTTCGGAGTAGGGCCTCAGCCACAGCCACCAAGACCCGTCCAGGGAAACCCGCGGACAATAGTCTTTCCAATTGTTTCACAAAGGCCGCTTCTACTACATGTGACCACGACCTTCGCAAGGCCGATTCCAGGCAGGATATAGCGATGCCCCTCTTAACAAGCTTTGAGTGGGCAGAGTCATAGGGTAAGAGTTCCTTTGGTGCCCCAGGGGAATACATCCAACATGTGTGACTCTTACAAAAGCGCAAATTAAGATCTAAAAACTGCAACATGTTACTTTGGGGCAGCTCTCGCGTGAACGATAAGCCCTTTCCATGCTGTTTAAAAAGGTTGGTCACTAGGTCCACCTGGTCTCGGCACGGCACTGTGCTACTGTCGCTTAAAATAATAAAAAAATCGTCCATGTATCTAAAAACTTTTTTAACCTCATGGCTTAGAACCTGCTCAAGGCATTGGTCAATGTTTTTTCGGTGCCTAACAAGCTTGCACAGCTGTGCCCTCGCACAACAAAGGTGGGCTGCAAGAAGAAAGGGTGCTCAAAGAAGCATGCCTCGCCCTTTGTGAAATGCGTGCAAGGAGTGGTGTATGACATACCGCGGTCTTGCGGTAAGTCGTACATAGGGCAAACAGGCCGATGCCTTAATGACCGGTTAAGGGAGCATGCGCAAAATCTAAAGAAAGTAGATGGGGCCTATCTTTCGTCCCACTGCCGAAAACGCATGTGTGAGCCGATATTTCGAGAGGCTAGGATTCTAGGAAGAAGCTGGAACAAATCAGCCCGAGAATTCTGGGAGGCGTATCACATAAAAAAAAGGTACTAACTGTGTTAGCGACACATCTATCTGCTTCTATAGAAATGAGATTAGGCTTTTTGATGCCACATGCCTGTAGCCTGATAAGTGGTGACGTCTTGTTACGCGTTCGTCACGTCTGCGCACCAGTGTGGTATTTATTCCATTGCAACCCTTGCAATAAACCAGTTGTTAGTAGCGCCTGTCCTGTCTCTCACATGTGTCTGTCTTTTTTAGCGCTAAACCACGATGTTAAGTACTCACCAACTCGCCCAACAACAAGTTCTTATTAATGTGCTTAATGTCAACAGTGTTTAACGAAGTAGAATCCAGCACATGCTTCGTGTTCACTCCGGCACCAGCGTCCAGGGTTGCCGGGTCAAAAAGACAAAAAATAGCGAGAAAATTGAAAAAAAACTAGCCAAAAGTAGCCAGCTTGAGCCGAGACCAGTAAAAGTAGCCATACATGCGTGAAAATAAGTTCGAAGTTTTTATTTAAATGACTAAATTCAAAAGCCTTTCGGCGAAAATGTAAATAAGTACGACATGATCAATTCAAGATCGGAATTGCTGAGATTCAAGCATAAATTGCTGACTTTAGCACTCATTTCGTGCGAGATGACGAAGTTCTTGCGCTGTGTCTAAAATGACACTCTTCACGCGTCTTGCATGCCTTTTCTTAAAATGACTAGAAATAACGACAATAAAAATGAGTATACGGCGTGATGACCTCAAAATCACAGTTGCTCTGATTGAAGCATAAATTGTGGTCACTTCCGCAGTCATTTCGTGCATGATGATAAAGTACGAGCAGTTAATGTTCCCGAGTGGCAGTGCGTTACGAATAGCAAGGAATGACATAATCAGTTCGTCGGATATCAGATTTCTAATGTCGATGAGTGCAGAGTGCCCTCGATGTGGAGCGCTTTCGATTGTTCTGTTGACTACCAATTATAGTTTAAAGACGCGTTGGACAATAGGTGGTCTGCAAAATGAGGCTCCAAGCAATAGTTTTCCCTGTGTTCCGACCAGGTATCCAAAAGCCTTTTTTTTTCTCTCTCTCTCTCTCTCTCTTTTTTGTGAGCGAGACCTCCTTCACTGGCAGGTTATAAACGTGTAGTTTTTTCAGATGTTTATTTCACGATCCCCAATATTGACCCTTACCTCTGCTTAGGCGACTGGACCATCCTTTCCATCAAAGTCTGTGCAATTCAAGCGCCAAATTCAATTTTGGGAACTGGACACACGCTCTGAAAGCCATGCTTTGACACAACTTACTCGAATCCCACAAGCTGCTACGTCACCAGTCATTGATAATTTAACTTACGCAGAGGAAACAAGAGAGCCGCCAAAAGAGTATCCAAGCAGCCGAGACGTTTTTTCTGTCGCCACCGGCCTAAAAAGTAACCAAATTGGCGCAAAATAGCCAAACTTGGCAAGCCTACCCGCGTTTTGTGCGTCAAAATACGCCGCAGCTGCACCGCCCGGTTGACAGTACCTCAGCTGGTGTCATCCCGGAAGGGAGAATAATGAGAAGTTAGGTCAGTTTACGCTGTCGTAAGGGTGTTAATGAAGCTTCATTAGGAAGCAACAACAAACAAACATTTCCTGTAAGGGGATACAAGAACGTGGCTAGCGAATAAGTACACTTGGTGCTTTTGAAAAAAGATTTTGTATGTCATTCAAATTGCCGAATAATGCAAGCTGGATCGGAAGCTCATGTGCACTTTTATCTAGGGAAATATGATTGTTATAGGGTTATAGTGCCGTGCATATTGCATATGGTTGTTACTGCATGCATTTTTAGCACGTGCGAAATTTTACACAATTGTTCTGTATTTATAGCGTTTGTGAAATCTTACGTTGTATTCCTATGAGGTAACATTTCGTGCTTTGAGGACTTACCCCCGAATGCAGAGATGTTACTTGGCTCGTGCCTTCAACTTGACTTGAGCAAGTCGGCCCGAAGCAAGCAGCGGACTTGAAAATGCCGAAGTCGGGCTTCGGGTTTCATAGACGTTAGGCTGTCTTGCTTGGTCAAGTCAAGAACAAGCTTCAATGCAGAAACACGTTGCTCGCCTGGTACCGAGGTTAATAATGAAGTTTTTGGCGTAAGGCACGTGTTACAGCAAGAAAAGTTCGTATATTTGAAAAGAACTATCCCATCAAAGTGCTACAAGCATATTTTTGTCATTTTACTGTTAACGAGCGGCACGTGGTTCCCGCCGCCGCAGCGATGCGCAGTGTTGCTTGTGTAAAGCGTCCGTTGCCCGCTGGTTTCAGTGGCCGCCCAAGCGCGGCGCGCTACTCCAAGCTTGCTTGTTTTGGCGTGCGCGCTAATAGAATTCCCCATAAAGATGCGAAACAAGGCATGGTTTGCGTTGTGTCCTTTCGTCGTTTTTTTTTTTTCTTATCGAACGCGGAGTGTATATGCACTGCCCTGGCTCGCAAGTTTTAAGCGAGGTATCGCGAATTTTCAAGGTACTAGCCTTTCTATTCGCCTATGGACATGCTTGTAGCGAGCTAGGTTGCAGTTATATATGAATAAATAAAAAAATGCAACGAGTTCTGGAAACAAAGTGTACAAAGCCCTTATTCAGGCCCATGTGGGTGCCGCCACCCAACAAAAGAAGCTAAAGAATAGAACTGGAAATGCTAATTATTTGTCTACTTTCGTTGAACATCTGATTCTTGGTAAACAAGACAAGAAGCGGGCGTCGGGATCATGGGCCGCGGCGGAATTTTGCCTCGCGGTGTGCAGCAATGCCGCGCTGCATGTTGGTGAGGGGAGGAGGGGGGGGGGGGAGACGCACATGGTCAGGATATGTTATCTGCTGGAAGCTTTGTCGCGAACAACGAAAAAGACACAGGCCTGCCATGTGCGTCCTGCGAGGTGAACGAAGAGCTCATCCACGTATTTGTACGAGAGCACCTGTTTGTAATACAAAGCGACGAGGGGGTCCCAAGAAAAGCTTCGCCTTGTCACCAAAAAATTTGTGCTGGTCCGTGGATTAAACCCGCACTAGGGGAAGCTCTTTTTTTCTGAGAAAAGCTTAAGGAATTTTTCGTATCGTTGTGCTGCAAACTGATGCCTGTCAAGTTTCTCAATCCCACACAGCTGCACCGAACGAGACAAAAACGACGTAAAATGTTGTGTACTATGAAAACATTTTCCTGCTCATGCTACGTCGCCCACGTCACTTTTCGAAGCAAAGTCGTCGAATCAAGGAGAAAGAACCATTCGCTGAGATGTCGCAGCAAGGCACGTTGTGGTCCCAAGAGACACCACAACGCAAGGCGGCCCCGCGCTTCACCGAAGACGAAAAAAAGTGTGCTGATCGATCTTGTGAGGCAGTTCAGGCACATTATAGAGTGGGAAAAAAACTGATGTTGCGTCAGTGGTGCAAAAAAATCAAACGTGGAAAGAAATAGCCAAGCGCTACAACGCCAACCACGGGATTACCAGGCGCCACCACCTGCAGCTCAAGAAATGCTGGAATAACCTCAATCAGAAATGGAAAGAGGAAGCTGCAAGAGAAAAGCGAGAGCGCCACAAAACTGGTAAGAACAACATTTTTTTGCATGACTGGTTCACTTGAGCTATTATTCTTGTGACCTTCCACATGTTTTATATTCGGGAGATGAGTGATTGGTGAGCGTAAATACACCGGGGCTATTAATGCGCACGTGTGTGCAGTCGACACATCCTGTAACGCCAGGGAATTCGGCCACTTCATAAAAGTCCCACATAACTTTAGGAAATCCCGCCGGCTGCGGGAAGCGCACCAGCATCGAGTACAAGTGCTTTGCGATGAGTAGGGTCACTTTTCCGACTGCGCGGCACACTGTCGACTGCGGAATGCGGACGAGATCACCGGTGACTGTCTGGAATGTGCCAGCGCCGTAAAACCTGAGCGCCATCAGTAGCTGCAACATGGGAGGCACAGGCTGTCCTCGGTTGTCCCCGCTTTCTTGGAGCGGCAACTACAGCACGGCGTTCTTGGTGAACCTGTAGCGAGCATGGAATTGTTCCTCGTCGTACAACTCCATCGGATTTCCTCGGTCACGTAAGGCGGGTCGCGGAATGTTCGGCAGGCAATGTGCCTCAGAAAATGCTACGTCCATAGCGTGGCAAGCAAATTCAAAAGCGTACAACCTCCGCGCGACGTCCATTCGAGAGGCGGCCATGTTGGAATAACGCATCAAGACTGTTTCAAGCTAGCCCCGCAGCAGACTTGAAACTCGTCCTGACTTCGACCGAGCCAAGTCGACCGCAAGTCGTCCGCAAGTTCGAGAACGATTTATGGCGAGCGGCAAAGCTGTCTTGAGTCAAGTACGAGTCAAGTACGAGACAAGTAACATCTCTGCATTCGGGGGTTATGGTCATGTAATTTTACGATTTGTTTCTTTCATGTTTGCCACGTTGTGGCACTGTGATGTATTTCCAGGGTCCTCGTGGCAAAAAGCAAGCCAACAGCAACATCGCCTCACCGTTACAAATTGTGCATGCTTCAGGCGCCTCCTAAGTATTCCATCAAAAACTACGCCGACTTGTATATATTTAATGAAGCGCTTCACATCTCCGACATCCGAAGCAACTTTACAGCGCAAAAATAAAACCCATCGAATTCCTCGGCTTAAAGCGCAGGACGAAATTTCGCGCTCTCGCACGAAGTGCCATTCGACACGTCGCACCCGAGACACTCAGCCCAGCGCTCCTGTAGGTGACGGTAAGACGCCGGAAGGCGTATACGCGCTTCAAGAGCCGGTACTGAGCACGACGGCAAGCAGCGAATAGAGCAGTGGAGGCTCGGTCCAAGTCGTGCAGGAGCTGCCCTGCGCGACGAAGCGGCCCGTGTGCGGCTGTCAGTGGCAGCCGACCGAGCACTCACCGACGGAGGAGGGAAAGCCGAGCGATGTTTTCCGCAGAGCGTCCCTTGTTCGCCATTGCGTGGCCCGTTTCGTACCTTGGGCGCACTCGGCATCCTGAGGCCACCGCGGGCTAATTAGAAGCGTCGTCTATCTTCAGTACGGGCTCGTTGCGCACCTACTGTTACGCGCGCTTGCGCCTATAGGTCAACGCTCAAGCGGCCGCGTGATCAGCAGGTTCCACGCGCAATCCTCCGGCATCCACCCGGCGCGGTGCCAATTTTCGTGAGCGATGTCCAAAGCCCGAAGAAAACCGAGGTCTGCGACTGACCGGAGCAGAGGAAAGCTATTCAATGCGGACGGAGAACGAGGAATGTAACTCATTCGCTCTGCTCTAAACAACGAGGGCTATACAAGCCGACGCGAATGACTCGAATCGCTGTCACTTGCGTGACCTGATACCAGTGACACATATATGACAAGAATGGAGAACACGAAACGACAGTACGTTTAAAAAAAAGGCAGTAAAAAGTTAGCAAATGTAGCATTCCCTATCCCCATGTGTCGCTAACGTTTCGCTAATAGAAATATATTAGAGGTACCTAACGTTGTCATTGCCAGTCAGCCTGTCAGGGTAAATAAAAGTTGATGGTTGCGTACGACATGTTAGTAAGGGTTACTGTATCTGTTGGCCAAAGTATGTTATGCTAAAATTGTGACACTTTTATGGAAAAATGAGGCAAACTTGTTTTCTTGATTATGTTGGAACAACAGTGATTGTGTTGGAATAACGCGAAGGGACCACATTAACACATGTAATATAGCGCGGTAGAAGAGTAAAATAACAACCAGGCGTCACACAACGCGAATTGCGCAACGAGTGGGTCGCTGAATGCTTTCAACCCGGTAAAAAAGGCTCAGCCATAATTCGTCATCGGCATGAGGCACAGCATCAACAAAGTGCACATAATCACTTACAGGTGTGTCGCAGGTACCACGCTCCTCCGCAGAATGACGAATAATCGCATATTGGATGCTTCCCTACTTCACAAAATAGGATGATTTATAGCGTATTGGGTACCTCGCAAGTGTACTTGTATTAGTTGCCAATGAAGCCCATAAGGCCCCCATGATCCATTTCATCAGGACCTCAATAAAGTTATTTTTCTCGGTCTCTGTCACGTTAAGATATGTATCATAGCGTGGTATGGGAGTAAAATAACAACCGGGCGCCACAGAATGCGAATTACATAACCAGTGGGTCGTTTGGAGCTTCCAACCCATAGGGAACCCAAGCTCAAGTTTGCGGCGCGACGACAGCGCCGCGCCAGCCGCGCCGCAGCTCTGTCGGAAAGCTCTGGAGCTTATGCGCGGCCGACTCAGCCCCTATCACGGTAGCGGTAGCGCACGTGTGTACGCGTTCTTCGGTCGGTGCGGGTAACTGAGGGAGGGGCCGTCAGCTCGGCACGTTGAACCGAGATGCTTGCTGTGCGAAGCTGCGCATTTCCGCGATGGCAGAAGCGACCCCACGGAAGTGGACGCAAGGTCGAAGTATTGCTGCGTTGTGCGCTGCCACAACAGTGCAAAAAACACCAAGGCACGCGATTCACGTGTGAAACTGTATCGATTCCCGGGCGTGTCGCACGTGAAGTAAAGGCGGCAAGCGTGGATAGCTGACAGCGCTGTCCCGCCTTCTATTTTGGCTGTGAGTTCATCGCGTTCGTTCTTTTCGACTACCTGAATCGGTAAGTAACGCGGCGCATGCACGCAGCGACTACAGCAATGATTACTCGCTGTCTTCTCGCATTGTGAAAGTTCAGTTGTGGTTGTAGGTGAAACCACTTTGTGTTTTGATTCCCCGTGTTCGTGAGACCTACCCGTCATTGTTGAACGTTCACACTCGCGTTATATCGTTAGCGTTGCGGGGTTGGTTGAATTCAACTGAACTCGGCCCATTGTCAGAAGTTCGGCGCCTGCAATTCACGCGTCGGGAAGACTGCTTTATCACGCCGGAACGGACGTCTGTGCATTTTTAGCAAGCTTTTACATCGTTCTGCAGCTTTGCTTTGTTTTTGTCACTTTATTAGTGTGATATATATTTAAGCCGCTAAATATAACTGGCACTTCATACATGCTTTGCAATTGCAACCTTGAATTAACCACCTTCTGACTTTGTGCGATTTTCTAGCCGCGTTCACGCAACAGGTTTTATACGCCTGTGAAGTCGATATCATAAAAAGAGACTGCAAGCATGACGCGAGAGCCGAAAAAACGAGGCGAGCAGTTCATCTTCCTTCACAGTGGTTGAAGCTCAGCTAGCTGCCTCGCGTCTTAATCGGCGGGTGATTCTCCAGCGGCACGGAGGACTTGACTCTAACCTTCTCAGGAAGCAGTGCCATGGCCGTATAATCTTTTTTTCGCACGCCGCAAACGTTTGTTCACGAAAGTACACGGCTGCTACTGTAAGCATGCCATATCAAAACAACAATCATATGATTCGTAGTCCACGCCGCAGAACATCGATAGCGTGTACGGATTCATTTCGGAGTGCATGTGGACCATTATTCATCTTTAACGTGACAGAATGAGACTTACCTCGAGGTATACGTCCTACACGGTGTAATCGCGACTTGGGAAATGCATTTCGCTTTGAGTCGGGCGTGGTTGTCGTCGATCGTCTGCTCTTCACCGTTAACGTGATTGACGAGCTTTCCTCATTTTATCAAGTTCGCTTTTCGGAAGTGCTTGTCCAGCTGTGAGATCTTTTTGAAGCCGCACTGCACGCGGTACATTGTGAGGCGCCGCGAGAGCTCTGCACGTGCACAGAAGCGAGCGGCAACGCGGTGGAGAGAAGGGAAAACGCGCGCTCTTACACCCCAGTTTCTATCTTTCTGCCAGAGATGGCGCTGCCTGTCAAGAGCAGCAGCGCCGCTAAGCGTTGCTTGGGAAGCCTATTACAAAGGCCTCAGCCATAATTCTTCCTCGTCATCAGCCGCCGCATCAACAAAGTGCACATAATGTCTTACAGATTTGTAGCGGGTACCTCGCTTTTCCACAAAATGACGAATAATGGCGTAGTGGGTGCTTCCCAACTTCACAAAAAATAAGATTTATGGCGTAGTGAAAATGTTTATGCAAGTGTACTTGTATTAGTAGACCCAACAGAGCTTACAACGGGCTCGAAAAATGCCGCTCTTCCAGCTTTCGCTGCGACTTTCCTGAGCTTTGCGCGCAGGCCTGGCGTTTTTTTTTTTTAACTGATCTTATGCTTTTGTGATATTCCCGACTTTATATTGAAATTGCCAACCGCAGACGTAAATCAAATAGATGTAAGCCTGTTGTTGAGTAGATGTAGTTACTAGTGTTAGTAACCGTACCATGAAGGTAGTAACTGTTCTGGCAGTCAAGTTACTCACTTGTTATTACTATATCGCTGTAGATTGTATATGTAAGTATCGTCATCGTAGGGATTAATAATAATATCTGGGGTTTAACGTCCCAAAACCACCATATGATTATGAGAGACGCCGTAGTGGAAGACTCCGGAAATTTCGACCACTTGGGGTTCTTTAACGTGCACCTAAATCTAAGTACACGGGCCTCAAACATTTTCGCTTCCATCGAAAATGCAGCCGCCGCGGCCGGAATCGTCATCGTAGTGAACGTACTAACTTAGTAGTTACGAACTTGCAGTTACTACATAGGTAGTGCATGCTGTGACAAGCATTCAATACCTCAAAGTTCGTAAATACTACCACTTTCTGCAAGAGCGTATACGTGTATATTATTACAATGCAGAAGACGCAACAACAAGAAATATGCGACGCAAAAGGTGCTACCCACTCGTTATTGAGATATTGTGCAGAGTGGCGACAAAAAAAGCAAACAAAAGATCGATCAGTACGCAGTTTACGCACTTATGCACTCCGAACCTTTCCACTCTTATATAACGGTCTTGCCATGGGTACCTTTAGTTCACCTGGAACTGAATTAACAAAGCTTTTCTTATGTAATTGTTATTTGCCATTGATGAGCCGGCTTCGCCAATGATATGTCCGGCCCCAGTGTATAGTTACCATTTAGAATATTGCATTTATTGTCTTGGGAATGGTTTTTTTTAGCTTACTAAAATTGTAGCACACATTCCTAATGGAATGTTATGATGTCCATGTGGCTTGTGCTGTCCATCTGGTACACTAAATCATATATACTATATCGAGAAACAGGCGGGAAACAAGAAAAGCGGGCTATGTCGTGTTTCGGCGCATGTTCGCATTGCATGAGGAATGCAATGCGTTTCGGCGCATTGCATTCGGCGCATGTATAATAGCGAGATGAAATTTGCCAAGGACCGCCTGTCGGCTTGGGTACTCCTATATGCTTAAAGTAAAACTCCCTCCTGCACTCCCCCCCCCCCCCCCCTTTTCCCAACACACACACTCTGTACTTCCGGAAACGCTTATTTTCTTCCGTGCAATTAAAAGACAAACACGGGCACAAATAAGTGCCGCAATCGGGCACATAAACACTTGAACCTGACTTAAAGAAATAATAAAGTGTGTCTACCTAGACGCGCCGAACTTGCACTGTAGGAAAACTAAAACAAATCAGTTTTCAATGTGTGGTTCTTTAACCCGTGCAATAAGCGGGTCACGTGCTCAATTCATTCGTGAATAACTTCGTTCGTTGTCCTCCAAGGCCAACTGTGAGGCGCATCAATAAAATTCGTTTCAATGTAATAACTATCAGCCGGCTTCGGCTTACCATTGTATTGATCGGGACACCCATTATTGACCTCTTACTTGAATTAAATATCGAACCTGCTTCGGAATTTATATGGATCGAAGTACGCTAAAACCTGGAACAGGACTCTGTATACATCGAATTGGTCAAGTTTTGTCTTCCAAAGCCATGGTTCGGGAAATGTCACAGTGGCCAGCTCGGATCAATACTGAGTACCTAGAATTTTTAACGCGCATCCGAATTTCAGCCCACAAGCACTATTGAATTCAGCCCCCTCTAAAAACGGCGCCGCGGCGAGCGAGAATTGTGCTTGCGACCTCGCGGTCTTAGACTGACCATTCCAGATTAACTGCGCAGATCTTACAGCCAGTGCCTAGTACTGCGTTCGCCACGAAACGGCACTCCTGCATGCATGATGCAAAGATTCCTGGCAGGAATGCGTTCTGTGCACAGAATCGTTTGCCATTGGACAAAATCGAAGAACCAACCTCGTAAGGCAATACGGCCGCTGAATCCATTAATTATGCAAATAAGGATTGCTCTTCACACAATATTTTGGGATTAAGGTTGCAGTTGCACTACTTCAATTGAGGTTAAGCTCGCAGCTGCACTGTTTCAGAAACTGGGGTTAAGCTTCGCAGTTGCACTGCAAAAAAAGAAAGCAGCCGTGTCGTTTTGTTTCGTACCCATCTTAGTGCCTCAATACTTGTTCTTGTAGTAAGGTTCATTTCTGCTCTTAATTTGCTGTGCTGAATTTAAATAAGTTCAGCATACATTACTCTCATCGCGTTTTATAATTTCGTGAACCATTCGTGTCATTTTGTTGCCCACGCATTGTGCGTCCGAGATGGTGGCCACACCCGCGCTTCCTGTGTGTTATTGCCATCCGTATCTGTTTATTTGTACTTCAGTGTTGACATGAGCTGACAACCTAATCCCTGGCGTAGCGCTACTCAAGGGAGATTAGCAGACACGGTCTTGCTGACGCCGTCTAGAGGTCTTACGTCCAAGCAGGTGTAGTGGACGGAAGCTCAAAGCTTAGACGTAAGCCTAGTTCATCTCATTCGTTTCGCCATCGACAGACAAGTACAAACGGAGAAAGCAATAGCGCAACCCGGGTGCAGAATTTCTCATGCTCGCTGACGGGTTCTGTGTCAACGAAAAGTGCCGAAGTTTTTCGGCCATTGGCGGCCTACATGAGCATGAGTCGGCGTGTAATGCGGCACTGCCGTCCCTCCTTCCTCGTGTCTATCCTCGCAATCATCGTACTAAAAGCCACCATGTTATAAATTAGGCTCTGCTTAATTAGAGCTGCGTACAGCTCTGGTTTCATATTACAAGACAGTAACTGACTCCGTCGTTGCTTTAGGGTGGCGGCATATATGACGCGTATATAGACAACCACAGGCATGCCAAAAATCGTCGAACGTGTTCATTTCCGGCGTGGCGCGTAGCCCCTTCTGTTTCCTTGTCCTCGCACAAAGTGCAGTTTGATTTTTCTTTTTTTGTGTGTGGTACGTTAAATATGAAGACTGACCGTGCACATCCTATAGGTTCTGCATTCGCGGAGGCTGTCCAGCGACAAAAATGAGAAGTGGCGACTCCGTACACTAAATGCCTGCATATGTTTATGGTGCATTCGGCCGGGCGCGACCGCGCTTTAACTCGGATTGCAACGACGCGTAGTCTGCTCTTAACTGAGCCACAGAAAGCGCGCCAGAGCCGACCGAGCAGTCGCTTGCCAGAGAAATCGGAGGCCGGAAGAGGAAACCCGTCTTCTGTAGGAAACATGCTTGCAAACATGGCGCGCACGCGCCTAGGAACTACCGCGCATGCAGCCACAACTGACGGCACGCCAGAACGAAAGCCGCAGCAGCCAAGTGACTATAGATGTCGGTCACGCTCCCAGTTGAGAGCGCCTCAGAGTGCTCTGAACTGCAACATGAAGCTTTGAAAGCAGCACCCAAATATATTCAGAGCGCTCGAATCCGAGCAGCCGAACGCGACGCGCGCCGTCAGAGCTCTCTGAAGCGCTCGAAAACGACCAGTCGAATGTGCCATTAGAAAGTGTGTTTGCCGCCTCGTAGGAGTTAAGTAGAAAAGTAATCCTTACGTATCATGTTGCTTTGATACTGATATAACAGCTGGCACTGCTCTTTTAAAACATGTCTTACAGAGGAGTGCACAGTTAACTTGGGATATGTATGATTAAACTAACGTACTGTGCAAAGCTAGAGTTACAAATAAAAAAAAAAACAGAAAAACACAAGACACAAAGTACATTGTTTCTTGTTTTTTTTTCGTCGTCTGAGCTTACAATTACGACCAGTCCAATAACCCAGGATTTGAAGCACGTATTTCCCTCCATGTTCATATTAAACGCGTGGCTGTCTATTTGTGCGACAACGAGCAGCATCAGTCTTAGAACTCTCCCATCGAAGAGTTTAGTTGTACTTTTAGAATTCTCTCTCATAGAAGAGGCTCCACGTCCACGCACTCTATTGATACAGGTTCTGCCGTTTCGGCAGTTCCTTCGAGCATAGGTATTTTGTTTTTGCCTGGGTGAATATAAATAGTATTGTAGGACGACTTAATTTTGACATTGTGTGAGGCTCGCGGTAACAGTTTATTTGGGGCTCTGAGGACATTTCTGCCAATATAATATTGTATGGTGCCTGCATATGACCCAACTAGGGGTAGTGATGCAGAACTGTCGATAGTTCAGTAATAATCAACTCATTATAGACAACTTCCAAACAAAATATTCATATCTTACTATCAATATACTGCCAATAGCGCACTTTGATATAGAGAGTACTATCGAGTGCACTATAAAGTAATGTAACAGCAGGCGGCCTTCCGCTCGAAAACACTGCATCATAAACTCGGCGAAATTTTCTTATCCTTAAATGCATAAAGCAAGCACTACTCGCGGTCATTCACCGCAAAATTTCGTGTAATGTCTGCCGTCCTGGCGAACTATCGTACTACAATCCCTAGTACGAAAGAAAGGAAATTGGTCGAGAGGCTCATATCTTTGTTAGACACCACCAGTGAAACCAACCAATAATTAAGCCAAGCAAAGCATATGAGAAATTATTTCTTGATTTGTAGCTGCAGTGTAATGATTACGACCTAAATTGGGAGTAATTAAAGTGGACGAAAAAGCACCCTTTCCGTCGGTGGGATCCGAACCCACAACCTTCGAATTACGCGTCCGATGTTCTACCAATTGAGATACGACGGAGGGTGCTCCTTCATCCACTTTGGGTACTTATGTGTGCTTAATCCCTGGGAGTATTAACCAGCGTCGATCGTAGCCAAGGCGGCGAGTGGGGATTAGGATCTACACTCGCCGTGGGTTCGGATCGCGGGTTGCTTTTTCGTCCACTTTAATTCCTTTAAATTTAGGCTATAATCATTACACTGCAGTTAAAAACAACGAGTAATGTCCCCTACCCTTTCCTTGCCTTAATTGACGTTTGGTTTCATCGGTTGCAATCAAAGTACTATGCCAGATAGTTTTTGTTCCGCTATAGATGTTGCTGCCCAGAGTGACATTATTTATTATCCTCTTGAAGTTATCAATAATTAGAGAACTCGTTTTTTATTGACATTATTAAACAGGAGAGGTTAAGGGACACAAATGTTCTGAATTTGGTATTATTCATGAAAAACGACAGTCTCGTAGGTAAGCATGCGATCATGCCAAAAGGATAGCTTCCCGAAAAAAAAAAAAAAGAAAAAGGAAAACATCAATCACACTGATTGCCAATTTACCGGTAGTTCTGCACTAACTTGGGGTCACCGTCTCACCGACTCAGTGACAGAAGGCAGATAAAGTAACTTGGAGGGCACTTGAGCTTCGCTTGCAAGGACGCGATAGCGTAATCGGCTCCCCTTAGCATCGCCTTCCCATAAGCTTGCCAGGCTTCGCTTCTCGGAGGACAGCTGAACCGTGCCGCGAGGAAAGGAGCGTCTGTGCAGGCCGTTGTGAACTATCCTAGAATTCGTGTCTACTGCAAGTGCAGCTGCGAAGAGCGAACTACGCCCTAATTCCTCATTTTGCTTAGTAGCGAACTAGCCATTACGCGCACTTAGCGCAATACGCGCACCTTACCAGCTGTATAGTTTGTTGACGCCGAGGCTGGTGATGATGAATAATTATGCCTGAATGCTTTGTAATGGGTAGGCCTTTAAACCACTGACTCGTTGCGCATTTCCCATGGTGTGACGTCAAATGTGGTTCAACGCTTGTGTCACTCAATATTAGACGTGTTAACGCGATTCCTCACACTATAGTATACATGACGCCTGCATCGATTTTTTTCTTTCCAAAACTGTTTCAAGCACTGGCAAAGCTCTGTGGCGGAACACCTGCTTGCCACGCAGAAGGCCTGCGTTCGAATCCGGCTCGGACACACGATTTTTGTTGTCAGTATCCATCTCGATTTTTCGCTCACAACCTCCGACACCGACATCGGAATTTCTGCAGCATGGGCTATGTAACACTATCGCGTTAAAAGTAAATTTGCCATTCGGAGAGTTTTAGAGAAGCGCTTTGTATGTTTATTCATGCTAGTTCTACTCAGTGACTACGTGTGTTGTAGCCACGGGGTGGGGCAGGAAGAGGATTGTCAGCTTACCCAACTTGTACACTGCAGTTTATCTCAACGGGCAAAAAAGAAGGAAAAATGAAGTTGTAGAAAAAAAAAAGACACTAGAAACAAATTGGTTGCCGTTTTGCATCGCTCTGCAAATGCATGACAGGTACTCTGGAGCAGGGTCTGATATCCAATCTCTTTTATTGAAATACTATATTTGTGATAGGGCGCAATGATATTTTCCTTCAGCTCAGACAGGGCCATGCATCAATAAGGCTTAGACGATTGATCTCGCGCAACAAAATATGCTTTAGAGGGGCTGTATACATGAGGGCTTAACTATAAATGACTGCGGAAAAGCTATGGCGCACTCTACAATTCGCACCATGGGACCTAAAAAACGTGTGCGCACATTTCGCGATGCGATGCTTCCTCTTGAATAGGCTCGCCAGATGTTGTCGGGATATGTAATTTAAAAGGTTAAGCCACCGCTTCTGGACTTAGGCGTTACTAGTCGTCACTAAATTCAAGCAAATATGCATTGTAACTTGCAAAGTGAAAATAACCTCATTATATTGTGTACAAAGCTGCCACTGTTCCACATAGAGATATAGAAGCAGTAAAGAAAATAGATAGATAGATAGATAGATAGATAGATAGATAGATAGATAGATAGATAGATAGATAGATAGATAGATAGATAGATAGATAGATAGATAGATAGATAGATAGATAGATAGATAGATAGATAGATAGATAGATAGTGTGGGGATTCGAGGCACGCCCGTAGCCTTTGCGCGGGGATTTGCCGTCTGCTAACCCATTTTCTCCCCGTTCCCTCCCGCGGCGGCATGTGGCGCCATCTTGCGCCATGCGCCGCCGCGTTCTCGTGGTGGCGCTGTACGCGATCTCGGAATTCGCGAGATTCAGTGCACGCTGGGACGGCTCTCGCTCGCTGTCTCCTAGTACTATCCACTGTAGAGCTGTGCACGGGCCGTATTTCCGAGCCCGAGCCCGGCCCGGGCCCGCTGACTTTGTTGAAGGCCCGCCCGAACCCGACGGCAAAGGGCTGCGAGCCCGCCCGGCCTGGCCCGACGTACGAAAACACAATCCCGGGCCCGGCCCGGCCCGGCTTGTTGAAGGTTCGCTGCGAAAACAAAACATCGTTTTCCGTCAATTAGGCATTTTATTGAGCATATCGAATATGATCAAACGACACACGACGAACAGTCTCTATTACACAGATTTACAAATTACAAGTAGACGGCCTCATGCCAGCAACAATGGAGTTCGCTCGCCAAAGCCGTCACGTGTATGGGGTATGCCCATGCAAGCGTCAGCTTGCACGAAGGCGATCTACGTCGGGTCGCTGTCGCGTGCATTTTCACTCATATCGAACGCGAACAGTCGCGTGGCGCCATCACTAGCTCGGGTGGTGTTACTTCTCTGTTTGTCGGAGTGCAACAGAGGCAGTGCTTTACCTGCTCCCCTTTTGTTTAAAGTAGCGAATGGAAAGGAAAAGCGGTAAAGGGCGGTCGCGGAAAAGGCGCTGCATGCGTGCTGGAAAACAATTCCCGCTCATTCCCTATATTTCGGGCTTGAGTCGGGCTTTGCGCCGGGCCCGAGCCCGGCCCGACAAAACTGCAAGTAGCCCGAACCCGGCCCGGGCCCGAGGTGAAAATGCGTCGGCCCGCCCGAGCCCGGCCCGCGGGCCGGGTCGGGCTCGGGCTTTCGGGCTACCCGGAGCCCGTGCACACCTCTAATCCACTGTACTCCTGGGCCAGCGAACGGTGAGGTCACGTTTTCCTTGCGCTCCGACGTCCCCATTGGGAATCACCGGACTGTAGCCTGCCTGGGTGCCTTGGCATCCTTGGCGGGCGTGTCTACCGTTGCGCTAGCTTCTGTTCCGTACACTAAGCCAAAGGCGGTGCCAAGTGTTCGTGCGTGGTCGTACCACGCTGAGCCGCACTTGCCGGAGGCCCACGTGTGCGGAGATTTGCCCTAACTCCCGCGACCAGGCCCAGTGGTCATCGCGAGAGTGCGCAGCATAGCCGCTCAGGACCGTTTCCCGAGCGGCGTGTCAAAGCTCGCCATTGCGAGCTGCGACGTGCTTCGCGGAACCCCTTTGTGTATTCCGTCCGCCTGCGGGAGCCCTTTGCTACCCGCGTCCCGGGAGCGGACGTTGTGCTTCGTTGGGGTGCCGCCGAAAGGCAAATAAAGTGTTTGTGTGTTGTATTTAATCGAACACTGTGTTTCTATCGCGCGGCGCGCGGCGTTCGGCGCCTTCGTTAGCTGAACTCGCGCGGAGCGGTGCGCGTACGTAAGCAGGCAACGGCACACGCGGCCCTGTGGCTCGCTAAGCCTGAAACCGCGGTGGTCTCTACTCCGGTGAGTTTTGAGGCTACCACAATAGATAGATAGATAGATAGATAGATAGATAGATAGATAGATAGATAGATAGATAGATAGATAGATAGATAGATAGATAGATAGATAGATAGATAGATAGATAGATAGATAGATAGATAGATAGATAGATAGATAGATAGATAGATAGATAGATAGATAGATAGATAGATACTCAAGCAGTAACTTTCCAAGAGAACCGCTTTATATTTGCAAGTCAAACTTTGCAAAGTATGCGAGCAAGCTGTAAGTACATTTTGATCTTGGTGCTGTTTCTTTTGCTACCTTTTTTTTTTAGCGCGTTGCTCGCGTGAGTGAAAGGTTACATGGAGAATGGCGTTAAAGGATGACATTTAAATTTTTCCATAAATGTATCCGCTGTCATTAAAGGGACATTAAAGCGAAACAGTAATTTAGATAAGACTGATAAATTATAGTCTGAAAACTTTAGAGTTGTTTATTTCACCACCATAGATTTATTATTAGATGTGGAAATCAATGTGAAAAGTAAGACTCTTAAATTCCCCTCCGATATATGCGATGGTTACTCACGGATTTCAAAGCTTTTTTTTGTATTTTGGCCATGTTGGCTCAGCGGAATTTCGTGAAAATTGGTATGTTATTATATTAAGTTTCTGGCTCCCTCACAAGACAATGTACTTCATTTTTACCGGTTAGCAACTACATATGCCCCAGTAGGCGCCGTCAAAATCTATGAGGTTACGGCGAATGGTGCAGAAACTTTAAGAAGGCGTCACCTCCCGCATTTTCTTTTAGCGCGTTTTCTAGCTTACCAAGACCTTTAATGGTCATGAACAGAGATCGCGGCGTGTCGGCAGATGAGAATAAATCCCTAACTCACGCTTTTCGCTGCGTGATTCGGGTATTTAATGGGTAACTCTTCCTAATTTCCTGTTGACTCAAAAGGGAGAAGAATGAGGTCACCACGCGCGTTCCTTCCTGACCGTCAATGAAAACGAAGTATAAGACCGAGACAGCAGCCAGTCGCTCTAGCGGTATACCCTGTTCTACAGTGAATAGGAGATCGGCACGTTTGGTTAAAAATACACGCATGCACGCGCGCACAAGCGCACACAACTAGAAAACAACATGAACTGGAGTGCACGACACACTCATCGTCTTGTGCGCAGTGCCGTAAGCGACCTTGGCTTCGTGCACGTCACGTGGCCCAACTCTAACCACGGAAAAACTGACAGAGCCTGCGGGCATATTTCCCGTCTCGGCAATAAAGTAATCGCACAATGGCACAAAGTGTCCGCCTGTCCTGCGCTTCCTCGTCGTCTAGACGTCGGCTGTCCCACCGACGAAGGAAGGAGGAGCAAAGTTTGCCGGGGGTGGAGGGGTGACCCGGGCCGGAACGCTGGCTGCTGCAACGAGCCCGAACGCAAAGCGCGGAAGAGTGTTTTAATTGAAACCCGCCCGAGGGAACTGACGGCATCTTCGGAACTGCGCAGGACCCGCTGTTTGATTGGGGAAAACGCCGCGCAGGCAGATTCTGATCGGCGGCACCTTTGTACACACACAGCTGCGGTGCCATTAGGCAGAGGGAGACCTCCGCCATGCTACCGCGACACTGCCTATTTGTCTTTACCCACCGCCGTCGCCACCGCAGATCTCCAAACGGCCTCACGTTCCCCGTCGGAAGAAAATATATACTGCCTCCTCGCTCCCTTGATTAGCCGCTCTTATGGACGCTTCCAGTCGGCAGGGCCTGTGTTCCCCACGAGAACCTTCGAAACAATTGCAATGATTGCAGTATACACTCTACGGCGACGAGCGAGTATGTCGCTCTGAAGAAACGCCGAAAACAAATAGGCGTGGCTAACATCTGGCATCACCTTTTTTCGCTACATTTTCAAGTGTGGCTTTCTGCTTTATGCGAACGGTATAGACTTCACCGGAATAGATCCACCGCTTTCACCATAGCAAGACACGGACGAAACAACAGTATGAAAGGGAAATAGCCGCTAAGATTCATTGCCATATTTCTCGGAGAAAAGTAAACCTTGAAAAGCACTTTCGTCGCCTGTGTTTGTTTAATGGCTCGGCTGAATCGAACACTTGAAGCCACTCATGGAAAAGAAGAAAGACAGGCACAATGAAAGAAGTTAGAAAATCGAGGGGCCTTGCTTCTCGCTGCATGTAACTTGTGATACTGAAATAGCAAATATTATTTTGAAATTCTTATTCTTATTTCATATTCATATTCATATTCATATTCTTATTTAAAGTGACAACGTCCACATTTAGCGTTGCTTTCAACAATAACCGTGCTCTCGCGACCACTTCTAATGTGTTGCGGCTATTCGATGCGAAGTGCTGCCGCAGAAACTTAAAGGGACTGTCTACCGCTCGGAAAAAAAAATTCTGATCGTGGTGAAAACGAGAAGATCGTTCGCCACATCGGCGGCAACGAGCATGCTTTTGCCCCATAAGAAGGAATTATATTTTTAATTTGATGTTGAAAATAGTGAAAGAATGACCGCTAGCGTCACCCAACAGCAATGTGGTCAATCTACTGGTAGGACAAGAAATCCTCGCATGTCGACTCATTTTGCTTAATAACAAACATGCATAACTTGAAATTGTATTTTACGCATTTGAGGCAGCTTTCGGTTGCGTCAGAGAGTAATTTTTTGCTTTTTTTTTTTCACGCATCAAAAATGGCGCCCGGTGGCGCTGCTTGCGGCCCCGTCTTCGATTTCGTCTGCTTCAACTCATGCGCTATGCCATGCGGCCCTCCGCGCTGGTCCTATTGTGCCGCTTTATTGTTGTTAGGGTGTCTCACATGTGCTGCGCTGTGAAGGCGTGCATTTATCGTCTCTTTTTGATCAATCAACTTGGCTTGGATTGCGGCAGCGGCGCTAAATTAAACCATACACTGCGAGAACAGCAAAACAAGTGTTCTGTAATTGTATAATAAGGCTTGATTTAACCGCTAGCGCGCTGAAAATGACTGTTACATTTATTACATTAGTGTTCAGTGAAAATAAAGTAATCCTATAGAAATCACAAGTGCTTTCGGTTTTAATTTTTAGCGGCACTACAATCATCATCGCGTACATCAACCAGAGTTGTGGGTATGTTTCACGCCAATGGAAGAAGACCGAAATCAGATCGAAAAATTCTGTTTTAAAAATTTCTACTCACTTTCAAGAGAAACCGCTGCAACGTTGGACACTTCAGACGGTACGCTTTCTATTGCGGTACAAAACAGAAAAGCGATGAAGGACGGTAGACAGTCCCTTTAATATTTGTAAGCACCAGACCAGCTATTTTAAATGTAATGACTGCATGACCACTGAAATTCCAGGAAGGAGAAGCTCTCATTTCGCTTAACTGACGTGAAAAGAAATTTTTAATCGAAATACACTATGTCCTCCAGGCAATTAATATTATGTTGCGTATGATGTTTCCGCATAATGTTCCGCAAAGAGTTGTTGCAGATTTTGCCTCAATCTATGCAGAGTTTAAAAATGAATTGGTAAAAGCACCGGGAATACCGCAAGAAAATTGCAGTGGCTTAGCTCGGCTATGCCAGGATATACGTATCGTTAGCAAAGACTCAGCTGATTGTTCTGAGCTTTCCAGATTGTCTAAGATTAGCTTGATTGTCATGCTTACTGCTGCTCCAATGACACACATGCGGCCACATCGTTCAGAACCGGCAGACCTGGCGGCATGGCCGGGTAACGATACCCATTGGTAACGCTAAAGAGCGGAATGTTCTGCTTAACGAGAAAGTTCTTGCATGTTGTACAAACCCGCGCCACGGTTTCACCCCGCTCAGGCGCCGCCACTAAACTCAACGTTTCACGCATGGCACTACATAGCGGCGTCAAGTCTTTCAGGTGCCATAGTCTTTCACACACGTCGCACACGTATCCAAACGGTTGCACTGGCGCTTTCGCTAAGTTTCACAGTATAGGCAGTCGATCGGCGAGCCTTGCCGTCATCGACGGCGTCTTGTTGTTGCTGCTGCAGAGGTGGTCGGGCACGTCGCTCAGTATCCTGGCGACGCCGCTTTGTTAGACGTTCCTCCCTTTCCTCCAGTGTCTCCGCAGCCCGTTTAGCCTTCATCTGTTCATTCTTCGTACGCTGAACCGCTAATTGTCAGGCAACTACTTCGGGATCCGATGACATAAGCTTGTCGGCTCTTCTGCGCCGCTGAGCAGCATTTGCGCTCTCCTTCTCCATGGCGTTACCCACCTGCAAACGCCAGTCAGAGGCGCTATCAAGCGGCACCAGCGCATTGTCAGACGGCGACTGCACAGCGAAGGCGAATAGCTGCGCGACGTCACCCCTCTCGAATGCGCAGAGCAGCAGCGGCGAGTCGCGCGCTCCGGCGCCAGTCTGTCTGCCCGGCTACGACGCCACTCCTCCCGCTCCGCCACCAGCAGCGGCGAGCCGCGCGCGGCGGTGGCGGAGAGCTCTGCACTCATCCTCGCGCATGCGCAGCACGGCTCATGATGACCCACGCGAAATCGGCTCCGGCTAAACAAGTGTAGCTAACGCTACAAAAATATGCAACACTATGGCCTGCCCCTTTCAGAGAGGATAAAGATAGCGAGGCATGTAGAAGTAATTTTTTTCCTTACACACATTCTTTGTATCTCTTACAGTCACGCTTGTCAGATAACTTCATAGACCAGAGCTTGCCTGCATGCATACCTGCTATATACTATAGCTCTGCAACAGTGAGCATGCATGCTGAAAGCCTCCGCGGGATTCTATGCCCAACAACTGCTGTAGGAACGTGAAATTCACCAAGAACTTGAACAAATTTCTTTCTGGCAGTGCCTGAAACTTGCAGCTGTGCTACGCATCAGTTTGTGTGAGCTGCACAACAACTCCGTCAACTTCAGGTCTGCACTCCAGGGCGTGATGAAATTCAGGTATTTGTTTTGTCAGGCTCACTTTAAAAATTCTGGGTAAGGCTTCCCAGTTTTGATGCTCCCTTTACTTGCTATTTGTATACACCACATGGAGGGTATACGATACCACGGAGCACCATATCTTAAGGATGGACGTCTGCACGTTTAATTCTTCTGTTATTTGACGTGCCTGCTGATGACAGTTACCTAGTAGCAATTATCTAAAGTGTGCAAATTAATTTGGAGCTCTGAACTAGAGAGGAGTCAGGCGCCAGGTGTGTTGAGGTTATAGCGACGTTTCGCGCTTCAATGTAGCAGATAGGATACAACGCTGAACTGAACTGATCTACAGCGGGAGAATACGAAAGGGCTCCGCCTTGTACCATTTCCACAAAGGGACTCCATCAGGGGCTGCAACTTCATTGTCAATCAGGTTGCAAATGTGAAATTCCCGCTGATATTTCGCCTAGCGTTCGTCACTTCAGATTTTCTCCCCTCCAGGACATTGCGTGTTGAGTTTTAGACAGCCAGAACGCCGCCAACCTCGCGACAGGTCAAAGGTGAGGAGATACAAATTCACCTTAAGGCGTGGGGCACAATAGCACCCCCCTTCTCCAAGCCAAACAAAGAAACAAAAGAAACATCAACAGTTTGTAAAATATGCATGAAAGCAAGCACGTGAATAACAATTAAATATGAGCGAGCCAACAGCGTGCAGCCATAAAGCTGTGGTCCATAGGAGCGGCGAAGGAGAAAGCTCATAACTCGTGCTCGGGGCCGACCAATATGAGGCCTGCCAGGCCACCGGCCGAAGCGGCAGCCAGCCAAGCGTCTCGTCAGGTTTGAGAGAAGCTGACATGTGAGTGACCGGGACACCATGCAGCGCAGGGGGAAGGACGGGTGGGGGAGCAGGCAGGAATTGGCCCGCACGCTAATATCGCCTCCGATTTGATATGAGCCGACGCGCGCACTCCAGCTGCACGGATGGTGCCGATACGCCGGAGTGGTTACACGTTCCTGCTGGTCTCACCCTATTTCAGCGGCGGTATCAACCTAAATTGACGCGTTAGCATATGAAAACAAATCCGACCACTTCGCGTTATTAGACTCGCAAGCAAGGGTATACGCATTGTAAGTGCCAAGTTCGCAAGTAGGGCAGTTATTGCCGCGATTTAGATTCGGGCGGTGGGGTTTTCAACGGCCACTTAAGCCATAACCACACTATTTCTTTTGACCGTGTTAAACAATTGTAGCGATAGTAGGCGCTATCCGTCAGGGAATTGAGGTGCCACTATGTAGGCAAACGGTGATTCTATCCTGTATGTATTGTGACATAATGCTCATTCCCTGAAGAACACGCCCGATTTTGTAAGCTGTGTCAGGTAGAGAGTCCTCGTTGACGAGCTCCTTATAATGGCGGCACGCTTTTTTTTCTGTCTATCGCAGCTCTCACCAATCCTTGACGCCAGCATGAAGTTTCTTGTCCTGCTTATGCGTGCGGTCATTTCATGGACCATCATTTAATCTAGAGTAGCATACCAGGCTATACGCAAGGCCATATGAACATTTCCAGCACTCGCTAAGGAATCTCCCTCTCCAGACAAGGCTCCTCCATAATTTACAGCGTGCTGCTTGACATAGCGTTGATGCAGTATACCTGGAACCAGGCCCGTAGCCAGGAATTTTTTTTCGGGGGGAGGGGGGGGGGGGCACTTGCTGAAAGCCTTGACTATTTGAGAAAAACGCCTACTTTTATTATTTATTTTCGGTAAAACAAAATGTATCATAAAAATTTCGGGGGGGGGGGGGGGGCTGCCTGGAACGCTTTCGCTATACAAACTCCCTTCACTTCTGCCAACTCATATCCAGCTTTTGTGGACACATCACAGCCAGCGCCCCTGGCGGCCCCGGCGCGAAGCTAGCGCGTTTTCAATGGAACTGGCGAGTTTTTCCCGAATAATTAAGTGTAGAGGGTGAATGTTGAAAAACGCAGACCACAGAGCGCTTCTGGGAACCTAAACGCATGAGAGGACTGCAGCGATCATGTTGCAGTAAGCTTCTATTTTGTTCCCAGAGCAGTTAAAGATTGTACAATGGGAGTCTATGGAAACGGCGAAAAATGTGGGCTGTTTTTCGGGACAAAAACGGTCACTGTCGTAAAACTAAGCAAGTTATGTTGATGGTCAGGAAATCACATGCAGTCCTGACAATCAGCTTTCGTTTGAAGCCATTCTAAACTTGCCGCAATTGGCATAACATTGTTCCCTAACGCGTTTTTTGAAGCGCGGTCGTTCAAATGTTTGTGGTAAATTGATAAGCCCTTGCTTAGCGCCGGCGGCAAGGCATTCATCGTGGCCGCGCGAGCTAATCGCTCAAGTTCAGAGCGCAGCGTAACCGCGCCGTCATAGGTTCGATTCCTGGCGACGGATAAGCATTTTTTTTTTCAGCCAGTGACTTAGTTCTGCAGCTTCGCACAAGATGTCGCCGCCGAAACAAAAAAAGAGCTTTCGTTTCGGTTTCGGTTCTTCACTGTAATCTTGAGCTGCCGTTTCTTTTTCTCTTTATTATATGACTTTTTAGTGTATGTTTAAACACTCCACGCGTATCACATCGTTCAGATCTACATTTGTAATTCTTACTTTACTCTTTTATAAGCGTCCTAAGGAACAGAAAGCCCGATCAAGTTATTGTGAACAAAGCTCTTTCGAACTTTTGTACGCGTATTGTGGTGGAAACTTATTTTTCCCTTCTCAATGATGTCGTTGCGACCTTCTCAGTTACCTACAATTCAGCAACGTAAAGGAAGCGAACTAAGCTTACACAAGCGAGGCATAGTAATTAAATGACAAAGTTAGGCGTTTTTGCAGTTGCTTTGTACTTTAGGGCTAACGCAAGTGTCCGTGGTAATCTTAACGAACGAAGGGGAATTTTTCGAGGGGTTCTTTTTTTTGTTAGGCACTACTAATGAAACCAACAGATAGTTAAGCCAATCAAAGAATAGGAAAAATTATTTGTTCTTTTTGAAACAGCAGTGCAATGATTTCGCCCTAACTTAAATGAAATCAAAATCGCTATCTCGACAAGCATCAGCGGACGGCTCATATACCCTTCTATATGCTGCGCTCTCAACTCGAAGAGACTGTGCGAAATCCCCTTTCCTACCTTGAGTGGCTGTGTTCTCTTACAGCACCATTTTGTAGAGTTACGCGAGACTGCATCTGAGTTAGCTGCCTGCAGCTTTACTTCATTTGTTGATATCGCACTCATTGCATCGTCCTTGCGGTGAAACTGGGATTTTTATCCATCTCTTGACATATCTATCGCTCTACGTGAACAGAAAAAAACCAGCATGCCTTCTCCTTTAACATCACATAGCATTGTGCGCTGCATCGGATAGGTCCGTGTGTTATGACGTTTGTGGATCAAAGCTTTCGGGAAGTCCAGGGACTGGTGCTCCCAGTTACAAAACGAAAATCCTGTGATTCAGCTGCTTTTCGCACGCACTCGCAGCCCACCTCAACGTACCGCAATAAGATGCCATTTTAAACATCTGTAAATGAAAATGTGCGCAGCATGTACTGGTTGCGCAAGGCTGGAACCGAAAGCGGAGCTAGCGTTCGACATAGCTTCTTCTAAAGTCTTGCTAGTAATACCAAGCTATTGCTAGAGGTGCAAAGTTTTTGCTAGTATAGTATTATGGGATATGGCTAGGCTTGGATAATCTATTCTTCTCAGGTTTCGGTCGGTTCCCCAGACTACGCACTTGTTGCGTGGTTCTGAAAGGGAAATGTCGCGTCACTAGTAGTTACGTGATGGGATCTTAGTCACGTGAGAGAGAAAGTACATCTTTATTAGAGTCCAGTGCGGACGCTGAGGTTGCCCCGCGCCACCTGGTTGTTCCGAAGTTTTTGGCGCCAACACGTCACGTCAATAGTTACCTGACATTACGGGATTTTAGTGGCGAGACTAATTACTTGATTTTACGTGATTTTTAGTCACGTGGCTAGTTGTTACGTGATTGTAGCACATAAGTAGATGTGCGATGTTACGTGATTTTGGTCACGCGACAATTGCAGGCCTGGTGTACAAAAAATTGTAGTCGCAGGAAACAACAACCCATCATCGATATCACATATATTTTACGATTACGAGAAATTCACTTTCGTTGCTCGAAAGAGCAAACGAAGCTGCACTCGCGCACTTTTTATGACGTTTCAAAATTGTTTGGGCTTCTACGATTTTTTTCTGGAATTTTTTCTATGCTTCATTTGCTCTATTCTTTTTTCTTTCCTGGTGAAGAGCGCATATATATTGCTGTAAGTTTGAAAGTATAGCCAGTTGTAACTTCAGCGCTGTGTGTGTTTTCCAATGTCGTCCTCGTTCCCTACGCTGTGAAACATCGAATTATGGTGTACAGCGCATTTTTGCAAACAGAAAGCAGCTGTTTTCACTTTTGCATTCCGTTCCTGCTCTTTGGAAAGCGGGGACACTTGCAAGGAGCGTTGCAAGGAGAGTTTGACCGTAGTATCTATAATAGCTATCGTATCACGGGTTAGCCGCCGCGCGCTGTGGCTGAATGGGTTGATCATCCATGCTGGCTGTTTGCGCGCATTCACTGGGGCGTTCGAATCCCAATGCGATTTTTTTTTGTTTTTTTTTTGTCTCTCTCAGAATTGCATATATTTGCCGCGGTGGTACAGCGGTTACGGTGCTCGGCTGCTGACCCAAAGGGCACAGGTTTGACGGCGGCTCCAGCATTTTTGAACAAGGCGAAAATGCTAGAGGCTCGTGTACTTGGTTTTAGATGGACGTTACGAACCTGAAGTGGTCGAAATTTCCGCAGCCCTCCTCTATGGCATGCCTCATAAACATATTATGGTTTGGGCACGTAGAACTCCAGCAATTATTATTACTAGTACAACGCTGTTGAAGATTTAGTTGCTTGTTTTTTTCGCTGGAGCATTGCAACCAAGATATTTGCTGCAGTTTCGGTCTCGCTTTTGGAAATGGAGCAAGTAAACTTCTAATGTTTTATTTTTTATGACCACACGACCCATTACTTAATAACGAAGAAAAGGAACCCAGATTTTAGTTAACCTCAACCGACCGGGGCCACCTAGGAGTCCAGAGGCCAGGCCCGTAGCTAGGGGGTATGTCCCAAGGGCCCGCCTCCCCTCCCAAAAGTTTGACAGAGGCGGTGTTTTACTGACAAGAATAATGAGAATAGGTGTTTCTCTCAAACAGTCAAGGCCTTCAGCAAGTGCCCCCTCCCTTTACCCAACAGCCCCCCCCCCCCCCCCCCCCCCCCCCCCGCTGACTGGCGCAGGCCGGCGGCGGGGAGCGCTGTGCACGGAACAGACGGCGAAACGGTAGGCAAGCAGACTCGGAAGCGAGCGCGGCCGCGCGCGCCGTTTCCATAGCAACGACGGAGAGATCTTCAACCGGCTGCTTTGCTGCTGGCTTGCGTTTCCTTTCTTGAATTCTCGGCACTCGCCACTTTCCTATGAAGAATGCTGTCTCACGCTCATAACGTGCATGCCATCTGTGGCCTGGAAGTGCCGGGCGCGCGGTGATAATGCAATCGAGAGGCATGCACGATATCAGGACTGTTTTTGTGAGGCGAAACGACACCCTTTCAACACGTTCTTTAGTGTACGCTGCTTTCCTGAAAAGTATAGGTAATTTCATAGGGAATATTAGCCGATTACACACTGGCCTTTGTTGCCGCAACGCCACTTCACGCTGTTGAAAGAGTAATAAGAGGGAGTAACTAAGAGGGAAGTCCAGGCATGGACACATGCATGTTGTCTTTACTGATGACTTTCCCTTAACAGGTACCCATGTTAGCAGCAATGTACAACAGAGTGAATGAAAACAGCGAGGAAGAAGACTTCAAAACTAACAAGCGCTTTTCGCTTTACAGTTCTGCTTACCGATTCATTGAGCCAAGTATTCGACGCTCACTAGATTGCCTTCCGCACTGTGTTCCCGAGCCAAGCCTAATTACGTTTCATCAAACTAATGAACAGATCAAGCTCGTCTTGCTTGTTCGCCTCAGGTTTATGACTAACGTGGTCATATATATATATATATATATATATATATATATATATATATATATATATATATATATATATATATATATATATATATAAGATGTGTGTGTGTGTGTGTGTGTGTGTGTGTGTAGAGAATGCCTTGCGGGTAGTACTCACTGAAAAAAGAAAAGATGCCTTTACTAACGTTTCAGCCGTGACACCACCTACGTAGGTCAGTGTCTTGCGAAGCCCATGCCACAGCCCCAGCGGTATGGAATGCCTTTTTTTCGGTTTTTGATGTGTGCTACATGGAAGTTCATTCAATGTAGAAAGCGCCGCGCGCATGCGCCGTTGCTCGACATGCGTTCACTAGTAGTATAGGCAACGCCACCTCTCAACGTCAACTCCTTTTACTCTTTTATAAGCACAGAATACATCGAGAATGCCTAATAACGTGCGGATTAATTTTAAACGCATTTTTTTTCTTTAGTAAATAGCAGCGGACTGCGTACAGCATTCTGCACATCTCATTCGTGCACTATGAAGGCTTGCCCGTGAGGCAACGCGACATGCCGTTGTGACTTTCAAAGCGCAATTCAACAATGCAAATCCTAATCATATGGTGAAAAAAAAAAGCTCGTTTATGTCACTGTAATTCACAGCCAGGGTCTTGTGACACATTTCGATCGGTTGTCAGTCCCTTTAAGAAAGCACATCGCGAATATATATAGTGATAGAGTAAGTATTTACTCTAAAAAGGCGTGACCTCACTAATGCTCACCTCATGTTCCAGGATCCCAAATATTTGTCCATAAGTAAATATTGAGAAGGTTATTGTGTATACATATTTGAACTTCCTCACTATCAAGGAGGTAATTTCCGCGTCACTACAAAATCTGCCCTAAATGGTGGCTCTGCGCTGTACAGCACACGTGTGCGCTGTACAGCGCAGAGCCACCATTTAGGGCAGATTTAGGGCCTAATCTAAGAAAAAAAATAACATGTTATCAGATTGACAGGAATTCAATTCTTTGAGCTATTTCCACTCAGACAAAGCTGAGAGGGAATACCATGTCTAGAGGGTGTTTTCTAAAACGCATGCATCTATGATAGCACTGTGCTATTGATGCGCATTAACCAGACTTCACACCTGTGTGCAGATATCCCTATTATTAAAGTCGAGGCTACATGCCAGTTATCGTGTCTTCTGAAATATTATTAATTTTTCTTAGTCTCTTTCGCGCGTATTTCTATTGCAACTTTTATGTTGCAGCAAAATTTAATATTGAATTATATATTTCTTACTATCTATTTTACTATGATTTCCTTATCTACAATAGAGACAAAACTACCCGATACAGTGGAAGGGACTTTCAAGGTGGGCCTACACGTTTGAGCCAAAAAAGAATCTCAACCAGGAATGTCTTCGCAGCTTTGACATTCCTATCAAGCCAGAAGATTCCAGGATTCAATACGCGGCTGATATTTTAACGCGATAGCGTTAAAGAGCTCGTATCGCAGAAATTCCGCCGTCGGCGTCGGGGCCGTTGGTTGTGAGCGAAAAATCATCATCTTGTCCGTGAGCGAAAAATGGAAAAAGCTGCAAATAAAATAAATAATAAAAATGTTGGATCCGAGTGAGAATCGAACCCAGGCCGTCTGCGTGGCAAGCAGGTGTTCTACCACACAGCCACGCCTCTGCTTGGAGCTGCATTGAAAGTAACTTTCATGCTTCCCAAAAATACGCGTCCTGTATACAGGTGTCACAGTACGAGATGTAATATCGCAGTAATATTGCGTGGTACAAGCGTACATTGCCATCAGGCGTCACACCATGTCAATATCATAACGACTTCGTGGTTTAAAGAGAGCCACCCATTACAAAAGGCACACACATTACTGCGCGTATTCCCTTAGGACCACGTAGTGGGTGCATCGCAACTTCGAAAAAGTTTCTCGCGCATAATTGCTCCTGGCTTAAAGCATGCTACCCATTACATAAGGCACACACCTTAGTGCGCGCATTCTGTTAAACACTCGTAGTGTTCGAACTGCGCACTAGGAACAGAATGTCGCTATCGCGTTCAACTCTTAAAGGCGAAGCTTAGGCGTCCCCCAAGTTTTTTGCATGATGAAGTACAAAAAAAAAAGCTCCGGTTTTGAAGAGCCTCGAGCGGAGCTGTAATCATTCTATTCGACATGGGTAATTTTCCGTTGGGCTTTCAGAGGAAGAAGACTACTGCTTGAAAAGCAGTAGTTATTAAGGGAAAAAGCAGATTTCGCTAGGCTTTATCTGGCCGAAGGCTGGTATTTTTCAGTCATTGCTACGAGCGAAAAACTACTAATCAAAATTCCTGTGCGCATAAACACCATTGTTCTCTTAAGGGAACCTCCTGGAAAGAAAGGCTTAAGATTTCCTTTGGAACGCCTGCACATCTTCGTGGCAACAGAAGGAGCTCCACTCACAACTGAAGAAGTTTTCATATGCTGGGTGAACGAAAAAGTGGGGAATTAAAGGGTTCGCTTTTCTCTGATGTGTCTTTTGACCCGTTGTTGAGCAAGTCAAATGCATTTTGTATTCTACATCAGGAGTGATACAGAATAAAGAAGTGATTTTGAGAGATTGTAGGAATAGTTACTATATTATGTTGCATTAACAATCGTTGTTGTCAGCGCAAAAACGCCAAAATTTGCTCTTCTGAATTTCTTTGTGCTGATCAAAGTGGACGATTGGGCCAGTAGGTGATTCATGATAAACTTTGTGCTTGCTGTAGTGCAAAGTTGAAAGAGACTGCGCCTACAGAACATGAAAGGAGAGCTTCAGGAGAACTTCCAGCCCATTAGAGTAACCTATTGGTGTAGCTGCGCCAACAGGATTCAAGACAATCACCTCGAGCATATGAGTCAGTCGACCGTGAGAAAAAAAGGGAAAAAAAAGAAGAAGAAAGAAGAAATGCAATTATGATAGATAAGTGCCTTTTTTAGCGGGATAGACGGCAGATATAGAGATTATTACACAACACGTCAGTCGTATATGTTCTACTATACGTTCATTCCTAACAAAAACACTAACCAAGTTCACATTTTCCGGTGTACAAGATCATCTTTCAACGACTGTATTATTTTTGCACACCAGCTTTGACGGCGCCAAGCTTGCGGTGGCAGCCACATTTCAATAAGAACTAAATGAAAACAAATAAAAACTATCTTTAACTTCCTTTTTTTTTTACTCTCATTCCTAGCATTCTCAAACTTATCCAGTTCTAATTTGAGGTAATGGAAGGAGCAAACAAGCATCACCCAAGTGGTACACCTAAGGAAATTTGGTTATTATGCAACCACAATATCCTGTTCGTACCCAAACATAATGGTTCCCGCTAGCTCAAAAAGAAACTCGGAAAGCAGCATGCTGCTTCAATATCCCACCGGTACGGCAGCGCAAGAAACTAAACAAACAAATAAAAGCACGATACTCTTGATGCATCGCGGGCGCGTCTATAACGGCCAGACATTTGGCGTGGCACGTCTAGAAAAACTGCCGATTCATTGCCAGTCGTCGCCGTCGAGATAACGCCGACACACAGCGCTCTCTTTTCTGCGCACTGAGGTGAAGCGACAGTCTCGGGGCGTGTGTACTGTTACTTTTGATTCTCTTTTATTTAGTGCCGCGTCACTGCATACGTCATGGCGGGACTTTTGAATTCTTTAAGGTCGATACGCCACGTGGTGTCGTTCACGCGAACTAGGCCGCTGGTGTCCAGAAAAGCTGCATATGTTACCCTCCCAAAGAAGTGATGATTACTTGTGAACCTTTGGTACTTTTGCTTGAGAATAGATATTCGTGGCAGCCGCAACCATATGTATAGAAGGATGGAGTCACAACGGGATGCTCGACAGCCCAACGTTGTTTCTTCCATGCTCATGTTCCTTGCGTCCTATTCATAGCAGATGCTTACAGCACTTTGTGCCCCGCCTAATACACTCTAAAGAAAGAAAAAAAAAGAAGCATGTGTTACTCTTTTCGGCGAGTCCCGACTTGCCCCGTATATGACTCTCTTTAAAGGGTCACGTTAACTCTCTTTTGGGTCCCACGACTCTCCGGCGAGAGTATAATAATCTGCAAAGAGAGTTCACGTGTCTCTTTAAAGAGAGTCATATACGGGGCAAGTTAGGACTCACAAAAAAAAGTCAAAAGACAATTTTTTTTTATAGAGTGTAAATGTACAACCGTCCTTCCGTTATGAAGCCGACAACCATCCACATAGCACATGTCACGATTCAGCAGTGAGTGCTCTTGACACTGAGATCCATGTTATGCCGCACGCTCAAACTCCGAAAGTGCATGCAGTCGCTGAGTTAGGCATGGTTGATATATGTTTGTGTAAGCTATGAGCGCGAGAAGCAGTATCCGCGCGGCGCATCCTCTGGTAAATGTCCCGCTGATAATTTCATTTCTGTACCAGAGCCATGCGCAGTTCTCATAAGTGAACTGTTGTTGTCAACTTCACGCCGGACCAGCTACCGTTGTGCGTACAGTGCAGCCCGCTCTGGCGTTCTCTCTATCCCGTTGTATTGTCGCTTAATATTTATTTCAAGCTCGTGGGCTTTACATTCGTATCCATGTGTACGCCTCTTTCCCCTCACTTCCGTATATTTATGTCCAATAAGCTGTAATGCGCTGCATCGAATTCGTCGATAGTTTTCCTTGCTTTCCTTGGAAGATTGTTCTACTTCTATATCAGGTTTTACGCCCTTTCAAGCGACAAGGAGCAGCCATAACTGTTGTGCTGTTACTTAGTCTAGTGTTATCGAAAAAAAAAATTGTACTACGGGCAAAAGGAAAAGAAACAATATCCTATTTTCAAACATAACTGTGCTCCCTTAATAATTTATTCGCATTCTGCTCCTTTGGTTGTCTTGACCTTTTCAATTTAACAGCGGAAGGCAGGTCGAGACGCATTATCTACATCGACAAAACCTACGTCTCCCAAGCGCTCAGCGGTCGCTTATGATTAGGGTGAAGTAAACCTGCCATGATGGCGACAGTTTGTCGTCTGAAATGAAGCAGGGTGAACCGAGCAGCGGGTACAGAAATCGTATCATTCGGTAAACCATGTAATATGCACTGAACGCGAACACGGGACACAATGAGTGTACGCAAACACACACACACACACACACACACACACACACACACACACACACACACACACACACACACACACACACACACACACACACACACACACACACACACACACACACACACACACACACACACACACACACACACACACACACACACACACACACACTTACTTAACATGTCTGCGACATGTTTTTTGCAGACATGCTTAAAGTGCTAGCTTTTCCATCAACAGCCCACATCAGGTAAAGTTAACGTGAATAATCTGCTGTTCCGCTTCGTTGTTTGCCGAATGCAGTTCCGTTTATATTAAGCAGACGGCTGGTTTAAGAAGGCGCCTGAAGTAGCGATGTGGCTTCAGCGACGCGGGGAATGTCACAACAAAAACGACAGCGCCAAAAAAACGTGGACTCCAGTCCACGCTGTGAATGTGCTTGGGCAGCGAAGCTGTGGTGTCACCTGATCCGATAGAGTGATGTGACGTAGTCTTGAACGATTAAGCGGTGTATTTTATGAAAGTATTCACAGCAAATACATAATATAGCGGAACAAAAACAAGGACAGAGAAAGAAGCACACAGGACGACCGCCAGCAAGACAATTAAACGCACGGTGCCAAAGAGCTTCTTTTCGGGGGTCCTAATTGGGTGGGCTTACCATAGCGTTATCGCAACATAAATGAAATCAGTTGCTAGGCGGGTTCTCCTTTTACACATAAAGTTGTAGCGACGTAACTCCTTGCTTCGTGCGCCGCAGTTGCCGCTTCCCGGCAAATGCAGCTTATGCAACCGTAATCTAAACCGGGAAACGCATGTGGTGAACGCTCGTGCTTCGCATTCTTCGAACGCTCCTTATGATCTATCGTGAGGTTTTTGACACTTGTGCTTTTCTTCATTGAAACGAACACTGGGGTGTGTCTCGCGTACGTTATTTCAATGGAGATAGGCACTTTTCGCTTCAGTTCGTGGAATGCTTCTCTGCTGACTCTTCTGCCGACGAGAAGAATGATCGGGATACGAGTCATGCACAGCTTCACTGTAAAAGTACTCCCTTGCATCGCAATGCTCTCAGTGGCCTGAAAATCTAACGAATTTACTTATGTGTCACGTACAGACGGGTCCACTGATAAAGGGAACACTTGCGTTCCGGGTATGTCCGGTTTTCGCTCTCCTGCAAAAGCATAGTGCCTTAGATTTGCATAACACTACAACACTACTGGTGGTTGACAGTTCCGAACCCTTATGATAGACTAGTAACGTGCACGAACAACGAGCAATCTTTCCGCATCCACTAGCCGTTAGGGGGCCAACAAAATGAAAGTTGCTCATTCGAGTGTTCCCTTTAACAGTGGACCGTACTGTACATGATGACTTCTTTTTTCTTTCTTTTCTAAAAGTATACTAATACGGGCGAATGCAAGTTTAGTTGTCCTGTTTCAGTTTACTATACTACTTGCTGTAAACTTTTTTCATTGAGCGATAGCAGAAAAAGCAGCGGAATGTCCTATGCCTGTATAAATACACGATAGGCTCTATAACGCATAGCTATGATGTTGAGATTTTAGTCTGATCTTCAGAGGACAAATTTACGTAACTGCCGACACAAGCACTCGCCGAAATTAGCGATGGTTTCTCAGCAGCTCAGTCAAACGCTCTGCTCGTCCCTTTTGTTTGGTTCGAAAGCGTATTGCCTGTTCTGACGCGTTTTTCCTCGCGGCTGACGTGACGCAAGGAGATCGGTAATGTGGAGAGGGTTTCCAATGCGCTCAGCCAAAGGAGTGATAAAGGATCCCCAAGGTGGGAGTGTTGCGGCTGGCCTACAATTTGGGCGCTTCCGCTTGCTTATCTTGCGGTGGCTCTTCGACAATTGCGGCAGTGTACAGAGATGTACTCAATATAACGGATCCTCAGCTAAAGATTTGGTAGAGCGATGTCGTACACGCGCCAAACGTTTTCGACAACATTACACTTTTGCGCAAACTACTTATTGTAGGCAAAGAAATCCGCGTTCTACGGCAACTACGTTTAGCCAACGCCGGATATAGGTAACTGGGCAGACATCTTCCGTTTTTCGCCCCGCAACGGGGAACTCTGTGGCTGCTCCGAAAAAAATGTTCGTTTTTACGCGACATTTAATGCGCAGTGGCGTGTGTACTCGTCACTGCGACGTGCGCGTTATTGCGATTTCCTCACGATGCGTGACAGGCAGGTGATACTGGCCTGGTATGAAAAAAATTAGCGGATGGCCAATGACGACTAAGGCGTATCCAATTGAAAACATTTTTTTACATGTTCCATGTAACTGCGCGTAATCAGTGTGCACAGGCCGCTTTGAGATTTACAATTTACGGCGCTCCTCACATTGCGTGGAAAACATGTGATGTGGATGTCGCCCGAAAAATAATTTGCCACTCGCGAAGAGGTAATGGCGAAATCGAATGGAAAAGTTTGGAACAGTTTTAAGCTATAGCGACAATCACGTGTCACCTTTAAATAGACAGCAAAGCCTTCTGCGCAAATGAAAAAAAAAAAAAAAAAGACTGCGGTGTGTTGCGACCAGCAACCTGTGACAACTCGAGTATTTGCTGCAGCATTCTTAGTCAATGAGATTATAATAATCGTTCACTAACTTTTAATTATTATAGCACATGTGTTGTAGCGCACACCGTTCTCTCCCATGACGTTCCGCCTTATTTCTCCTTCATCACTACCCTCCTCCCCTTCACCTCCCGGCGCAATCCTCCTCTAGCGCTCGCTTTCTTGGCGGCCTCCGACATAATCTTGACTATTTCACAGACTGGCCATCCCCGCTTGTGCGTAAAAGCAACTTGGACAGAACCGTCAAATAATGCAAGTTATTAGCCGAATGCTTCCATAACGCTGCTACACGCTTTACTGAAGGAAAGAGGCGCTTGAAGGCGTATGGTTTCTTTATTACGGACATTTAGGTAGCGTTGACGTTTTCACTGCGTAATAGACCTCTCCCTGTTTGCAAACAGTGTGACGTCACTGGCAGTGTCCCGCCCCCAAGTCCCGCCTTCGGAGCAGGTGCTGGTTGGCAAGAAAGTTCCGCCGGTGGGATCTCTCTACATAGCAGCGCTGCGTGTGTCTACTTTACTTCGATAAAAGTTTTTGAAAATTGCTGTTTTCTGATCTCACAGCTGTTAGAAGGAAGAGTTACTGCCTGTAATGAACGATTCTGTTAGTTCAACATATGATTTGCTCGTCGTGGATGACAGCCATAAAAAAATCTTATGCTCCTCGGAAGCGAACGTTGTACATTTTCACGGCGAGTGGTGTTTGGAGAAATATTAGCATGGCATGGATTAGCATGGCATGAATTTCCGTAGCGAAATCTGCACTGCAGTTTTAAACGATGTACAGCATTGGCGGCTCTGTGCGCGAGGTCACGGATTAGATTCTCACTAACGGCGCAAAATTCTGATCAGATATGAATCAAAGAAAAAAAGAAACGAAGGAAACACGAATTAGCCTGCGTTCGGTTTACAAATCCCCGTGAAAATTAAAGCGAAGTTTTCCCCTACCGCGTTCCTCATAATCCACTGAGCAGTTTAGAGATGTTGAACACAATAATTTAATTATAAATATTCTCTTGCGCGGTTACGTCGCTGTATCTGATGCCTTCAACGTGTTTCCATACTTGCTCCTCTCCTTTAGACTTGGTACACAAACTCAGAATGTCACTTCATAAATATCGAGCCGTAAAGGTAAGCTAACTAGAATATGACAAACAAGAATCTCCACTGCTTCCATTATGACGTATATCTCCAATAAAAGGCGATACGCGTATGGTTCTGGATATTCGCCGTGGTAAACCATACGTGCATGTTCCGCAATGCTAAAACACGCTGGTAGCTCATGCGTAGTCTCACCTTTCAGTCCGGACATCATGCACTTTCTTTTGTTTTTTGTTTTTGTGCACGCAGCACAAACACTGAGATGTGCGCACTCGCAGATCATCGCGTCAAATAAAATGTCCAATCCTGATGTTCCGTCGGCAACCGGTCACTGCAAATTGTCCTGTTAGAAACAACGCGTGCCGATGTTTTCGCAAACAAGATGCATCGTTATTCACACAACACACACCACACACAATATTGTCAGTTTCAACGTCCGCAAATGTGAACCGATATCGAGGCTGCCTTTCAACGCACACTACACGCCACAGTAAACGCGGCACATTTTCGAAGACGATGCCGCTGTTCCTCGCACAAACCACCACGTGGGTTCACTTCTCCAAGTTAAACAGCTAGCAGCGTGGCAAATTTTTCGTCACGCAGTCCACGACACATTTATATGTCCTTTGACACATACCACAAATAATCTTGGAACCGAAAGATTCAGAAAAAAGGTTCCAAAGAAAAAAAAAAAAACGTGCGCCAAACACCGTGCGACTGTACCACGCTGAGCCGGCAGCGGGAATGTTTTGCCAACCACCCGCGGTTGCACGTGCGCCGAGAGGTCACGTGACCTGACGTCACGGGGAGTGAGTGACGTAGGCTGGTAGAGGTCTATTGCCCCTAATAAAGCCGTTAATATGGGGCGATCCCGGGCCTCTCTCCTTAGGCAGCCACAAGGGGAAAAGAAGGGGGCAGAAAATGACGGTTCCCCCACAGTATCTAAACTTCAAGGGGTGCCAAAGCTGTCGGACGACAGTGTAGTTGCCCGCAGGCTCTGCTGTTCACTTACGAACTCTATTACGTTTCCCAAACAATGTCACGAAGACATGTTGCCTACAGCGAAGCCGAGTGCTATACGTTCGCACGGTCGCCTATAGTGCGTACTTTGACTGCCTCCGCATCATATACGTCTGCCCGCGCCTGTATACAGTGCCGAGAGGCCATTGAGTAATGCGCACGTTTCGGCACAATCGACACTATCGTAACAAAGCGTTGTAGGATTGTTATTCCCATAGTAACTACGGGCAGAGGGCTTTAGTTCGTGCCGCTCAAGTTCATCAGGTTTACAGGCCTTCATGAATGATTTTAAGAGAGCCACCTTAAGAAAGCCGAGCGACAACACTTATTTAATACTTTCACTGCAGATGTTCAGCAAAGAGGGCAGCAGAGTTGCAACCGTGCAATACGTTTGTAGGGAAGCGCCGTTGTGTTGGTGGTTAAGTCGAACGGCCAACCTCCGACCAACAACCGTGAACCACCGATCACTAAAATGAGTAAAAGCGCGCACGCACGCACGCACGCACGCACGCACGCACGCACACACACACACACACACACACACACAGACACGCACGCACGCACGCGCGCACACACACACACACACACACACACACACACACACACACACACACCACACACACACACACACACACACACACACACACACACACACACACACACAACACGAACAGCTCGCTTTAAAAGACGACGTGGCTCCGCGCTTGAACGCCGTCAGCAGTGCAGCTGGGCGAACGAACTAATTCCGTGTGTGTAATGGACCATTTGGGCCATAAATATGTCGTGTCGTGTTTCTTCGAGAGAACCGCTGCATTCATGTCCATGCAAGGGCTGTATACTGGCACGGCAAATGGATTGTGTGCGCGTTGCGATCTTAGATAACTTGTCTCCGGCTTAAAGTTGTCACGAATGGCCTGGCGCCTCAGGCGCAGTATTCCCTGCCAGCAAGACTTTCGCGGCGACACCTAGATAAATGTCCCGCAAAAGCAATGCAATCGCTGTTTAGGCACATAAGGACATTTTGACACATTGCGGTATGTTGGGAGGTGCCAGTGATACGACGTGCAAGCAGAAAGCTTTTTCGGCTCTTCCTTTTTTTTTCTTTCTGGGCGGATAGTGGGGTGAGCGAAAACATTGGAGTTTCCAAGAAACGGAGAAAAAAAACGTTTTTGATAGAAATGCTGAGATAGCGAATAGCAAGCAGTTGAAGTTCACGTTTCTGGGTGTGTTGTACAACTTCGTGCCGAAATATGTGCGGTAAATAATAGCAAAAAAAAAAAAAAACAGTGTCCCTTCATCTTCACGAACAACTCTGATTCATTAACACAAAAGACATCCCTTTTACACATTTGATGCAATAACGACGCTAACACCCTGTGTCAAAATAACATTTCCTTGCTACAGTAACTTCGGCTTTCGCAAAAAGATTTGCCATTACTGCAGCTGCAGGCTCATTCATTACCGTATGTTACAGGAGTTGTTGACATAGGCCTACAAATCTGCGACGTTGCCTAAACCCCGATTATATTATACTGTTGCTGAATACTTGAGGAGAACTTCTTCTTGGCCTAGTTGGTATTGCTTGCTGTATGACATACTGCCGCTAGTAAAAAACACCCCGCCCTTTTGTCGTCCTGTTCGTCTCTCTTCTGTGTATGTTTTTTTTTTTTACTAGCGGCAGTATGTCATACATCATGTTGCTGAGTAAGCGACTTGCATAGGCAATCAGTGATGTCGTATGACTTTCTGTGCCATATAGAGTTCGGCGTGCCCCAATAGCGCGAAACCAGGACGTAGTAGACTATGTGGATAATGATACACTGGTAACGATAAGACTCTTAAATACGACACAGAAAAAAAAAACAAAAAAATAAACAGGGCGCTCAGCTGAGATATTGCACGTTGAAGAACACCAGACACGCCTAACTGCCTCGCAGTCGGTCGGTCTACTAGACCTTGTATGTGTGTTTGTTACAAGGTTGCAACACATCTATCTTAATTTTCACGCAATGTCCTGTTTGCACTATACACCCTGGATCAAGTGGGTCATTTATATGGAGTTTATATGCAGCTCATGACTTCGAATGAACTCGGTGAGGTGGGAATAGAAAAGAGCCATTTGTCTTTCAACAAGGACGTCCCGTTCAACATCTACATCAGTTGATGCCACTCGAAGCATAAATGAAAAACGAAAGGCGAATTATGCAAGAAAAGGGACCCTTTTCTTCGTTTGCAGTTGAACGGCACCGCGACGCAGTCATTTCTCAGGGGGGACGAATTTTGCTTTCCGGCGCCGGTCTCTGGGGAGAACTGGAAGCCCACAAATTGGTTGGCTGGTTGGTTGTTCCTCAGTTACAAATTGGTTGTGTAGAGCGCCGCGTAGAACACAATTGTTTCTTTTCTGCCTGTTTTGCTCGGCAGAATAGCTTCTGTTCTGCACTTTCAAGTAAAGGGTACCTTAACAGGTAGGTGTCGCGCCGTGCGTGTGCGTGTGTGTGTGCGTGTGCGTGCGTGCGTGCGTGCGCGCGTGCGCGTGCGTGCGCGTGCGTGCGCGTGCGCGCGTGCGTGCGTGCGTGCGTACGCGCTCGTTTCAATCTCATCTCGTGCTTCACTTGTGCTCTAAGAAGTTATTCTCGACAGTGCCTTAAAGGTTCTTCTCAAAATTAGCCGAGCGTTGCGAGAATATCACTGAGAAAATTGTAGGCCGCGAAACACTAAAAAAGATTACGAAAAAAAAAAAAAAGCTGCAGCGTGACTACTCGCTCGGCTAGACGCGCGTTACTTTTTCTCGTGTTTCCCGGGCTTCCTTTCAGGCCCGGAAGAAACATTTATGTAGCACTTACGGAACAATGAAAAGCTGGATCAGGAGTATTGCAGGATAGCCTATAATTTTCAAATTGAGTCTTTCTGTTTTTACTGTAATATGGGAGCAGGTTATTAATTAATAATGACTAATTATGCAATTAAGCGAAATGCAAGAAAGGTGTGCGACTTGCTTAAACGTTGCATTGGTTTTGCGCAGCTACGTGGCAGTTCCATATCTGTTGGCACAAGCTACGTAAGGCACCTGGTACATGTTCTTGGGGAGCGGAAAACAGATTTGATCAATTCGTGCTGTCTATTTCCTTCGCCTTGTCCTTCCTTCTTTCTTGCGCTAGTTAGATATGCCTCAAGTCAGCAATGTTCTCTTCCTCCTTTGGGCACTGCGCATTTCACCCGCCCTCGTAGCTTAGCAGATAAGGTGCCGGGCTAGCTGCTAGTTAAGCTCGAGGATGTGGGTTTGATTCCCGGACGCGGCCGCCACATTTCCACAGGGGGCGAAATGCGACAGCCCTCGTGCATTTTGATTTAGGTGCGCGTTAAAGAACCCCAGGTGGTCCAAATTAGTTCGGAGTCCCCCACTATACGGCTTGCCTCACAATAATGTCGGTATTGTGGCACGTCAAACCCGAGTAATTATTATCATTATTAGGTAGGTGGGCACAATTGAATGAACAGCTTTCAAATGTTATCTGATATGTAGCGGGGCAATTACAAAGAAGGAGTAAAAACATAATATCCGCAGTTTCGTCTAAAAGGTTTGGAAGGGCACTTCATTAAAAAATAAACAGGAGGCGACTTTCTTTCTTCGCTACTTGCCTTGAAGACAATGTCTGTGAGCAGCGGCTACAGCAGTCATATGCATGCTCCTATATTTACCATTATTGGTCTGAGCTCCGTTTTTCATTGAGAGTGTGGCTCAAGCCGTCCCCTGTATACTCTTGTCATTAAATGGTTTCGCATATTGGAGCGTATTGTTGGTTTGTATGTTGATGTTCGGCGATAATATGAGTACAATGTATTCGGTGTCAGATAACTCTTCGACAACATTCGTCATTGATCCAAGCATGTCGACGATAATACGCTCGTCGCATTTTGCATGTGTGTCAATATTTGTTCTTTCGTTGTTGAAATGTTGTTGAAATATTCACTGTGGTCAACATTGCCAGTATCTTCCAATAAGTTAGGCAATCAGTGCGCCGCGTAATTGCCAGCCCTGCGCCTCGAACACAACACATTCTGCGCTTCTAACTTCTTGCAGTGCAGAGCTCGACATATTTAGACAAAAGTGTGGAATTTTGTAGGACACGTTGGAACCGCCATCCGCAGATATTTCTTCCACAAAAATTCTACCTATTGTTCAATAAAGGACAAGCGTTATACGTGGGGAGTGTATACGTGCCGGCTGTAGCGCCAAAACTTCGGCGTTAAAATTCTTTGCCAGCATGCAGTTCCTCGCTCTCATGGAATTTGAATGGCGCAAACGCGTACATTTGGCGATAAGTTCTTCTGAAACATAACGGTGACACGACAAGCGTATGTACATGAGATGAACAACAGCGCTTCTGAGACCGCGAAACATATCTTTGTCCGGTCCTGCGCGATCCAGTATGCTCTCCGCTTTCTTCCCGTCTTCCATCGCTAAACCTCGTAGCAAGTGCAGGACAAGGAACGTTGCTTTTTCGCTCGAAACATGTTCACAGGTTTGGCTGAAAGAATGGCCTCCTGTAAGTCGCTTAAAGATGAAACCACACGGCGCGCGTTTTGCGAGCGAAAGCGCAATGCGTGATAAACGTCCGTGATGACGTCATGAGCACTCGCGCGACGGAAATGTCGCGGCGAGTCTACGGCGCAATTTCCGCGCTGCCAGGCCAAAGCAGGAAATGTTTTGTTGTTGTTGTTGTTGTTGTTGTTGTTGTTTTCCGTTGGTAGTAGACATTGAATATTACTCGACAGTATGCAACGAAACTGTCTCGCGGGTAACTTAAAAGCGACACTTTTGCGCTAAGTATGTTTACGTAGTTTCACTTAAACTGCCAACATTGCCAGGCCGCCGACAGGGACATTCGTCGTGCGAAAAGTGGCCCATCACGTGAACGGAACGCTGTAGGCATTCTGCGGCCCATGAATGGTACATTGTGTGAAGTATAGTGGGCAACTCAAGCATACGCAACGGCACAAAGAAGCGTCGAGGGAGGGAAATCTGGCGTGTTCGACGATCCTTTCCGTAATTTTTAGTTTCTGTTATTTCATGTCAAAGTGAGCTCCACAGTATACACGCAGTTGTCACAAATAACTTTTGTCAAAAGCAACACTTATGAGCGTACGTCGATCCTAGACGCCCATACGACCGAAGTCATATCCCGGAATCGCTAGATATTGTAAAACTTTGTTATGTTATAAATCACAGCCGACGAGATGGCGAATATACCGATATCGTGGAATTTGAGGATGTCCATAACAGCAACTCTGTAAAGCTCGACGGGTTGAGGCTGAAAATTTTGCTTCACACGCCAGCAGCGTCCTCCACTACCGATAGCAGTATCTATAGAAAGCGAGAGCACGCTGGAGCAGGATATTACCGCGCAACGCTGCACGCTTCGACGAAGAACACGAGGCAGAGTCAAAACTGCGTCTGTTCACTTTTGCGAAAGATAAGACCTGGCTGGGAGCGATAAGGACACCAAAGACGGAAGTTGCGTCTCGTAATGCCACACGTGCACCATATGCGCGATCAGTCACTGTCCAGAAAATTCGTTAGCGCGCGCTGCACTCGGGAAACATTCATACACACATTTATTACGTTCAGGATAACTGCGGATGATTTGTGGTATTTAATGGCACGTGGAAAGCTTTGTAATACATCAGTTTACGTTTACTTGCACGCGCGCCAATCGTATAAGCACAGGCCCCGTACACAAAAACTCACACACATAAGTATGCGCGCATGTTAGCGAGTTTCTTGTTCCATTTGGGTACCTTTGCTTTATGGGGTTTAGCGTGCCAAAGCGACTCAGGCCATAAAAGACGCCGTAATGGAGGGATCCGGATAATTTCGACCACATCGGGTTCAAAACAAACTGTGCCATGGCAGTATACTTTCTCATTGTTTTGATCAAACATTTTTACGTTAGTTTTCTCTGCATACTTGATAAAAAATACTTTAGGAAATATTACAGACGCAGATAAGATTGCGTGAAAAGATTGCTCGAAAAGGTATTTTCGGTCTGAAACCAGCAGAATGTCGCCACTGAGTTTAATAGTGCACTCTTAACGTGGCGCCGCTAATGCAACTAGAAAGTTTTTGCTGACAGCTGTCACTGCAAAACAAACAGTGTATGAATCCAAGTCCAGCAGTGTTGAGAGGCCGTGACAGTAACCTATCCAGAGAATAGCTGAGACAGCGGTCAGCTTGTTGCAGTGATAATATATTGGCACTATAGTAACGTTCGCTATCGGGTTTGACATCTGATCAGCACTGGTGTGGCGCTTTCCTATTCAGCTGAGCAAATACCACGCTTCAAGTTTCAAATGGTCGTACAGCGACAGAGACAATTCACAAACAAGCTCATTGTTCGCTAGTCGCGTAGCAATATTTTCATAACGCTTACCAATGAAGACTTGTGTACGTGTACGGTGTATAAACGCTGTATAAACTTATGCAGTACACACGGTTCAGTGTATATGCACGGTTCGGTTCCTATATAACGAAATGAGCAGAAGCAAGAGGAATGTAAAGATCGTTTATTCCAGCTGTCGCAGAAAACAAAATATAGAATAGTAGAATAACGGGGCATGACAAGTTTGCAGTTCTGATTTCGCTATATTCAATCACTCCACATCCATCATGCTTCATTCTGACATTGCACAGCGACCAAAACGAATGCATCGGCTTTTTATACTGTACGCTGTTCTTAGAAAATCATACTCTAAAGCACACAAACAGTGCGAAACCATATCACTCCGTTTGAATAGGTCTCGTAATAGGCCAATATGCCTGAAATGGCAACTTCAACCCTGGTTTACCACGCGAACTACAGTCAGAGTGTGCAGCACGCTATATGAAGAGATGGACATCAATATTTGAAATAAATTATGGAAGCAGCGCAAATTTAGACAAACGACCACTAAAACACAGTGGTAAATACAGCGCCCAATGAATCAAGGCTATAAGAAGTACAAAATTTAGCGTGAAATCTAGCAGTAGCAGCAACTGGGGCCCTGGATTGGGGGCTCTACCCTCTCGGACTTCACAAGCAAAACGAAAAATAAAGTTTTCTACTACTACTACTAAACACCAATAAACGCTGGCATGTTAATGCTGGCATCAAAGCCAGCATTAACAGCCTGCCTGCCGCGGTCCTATTTGTTATCCCCGGATCTCGAAGATAGCTGTCCTGGGATGCCCTAGACAATAACAAGCCTAGACAAAAGAAACCCGCAAACGTTGGCCCCCTTTACTCCCTCCTCTGGATCTCGATATGTTCCGCATTTCATTTACCTTTGGCCGTACGCAGCATCAAATATTTTCATAGGTAGCGACCGCAACAGTAAACAGCACACTCGTCATGCCTCATTCTTCACTACTACCTCACATACCCCATCAGCCGGTTGATTCGCCGCACGTTGCTTCGATCTAGCGACACCTCAAAAACTTTCCACGCCTACGCCGAACACGGTGACGTCAGCGTACCCCTTTACCGCGCCATTTCCTCCACAGACACGCGTTCGAAAGGACTCACGCGCGCTCTACTGCTCCAGGGCTTCGCCTGGGGTATTCCCGCGCAGCCCTGGGGCACAGTAAAGCCCGTGCGATGTCGACTCCCCCGAATAGTTGGCGGTGGTCGTGGTAGCCCGTGGGTTCTTCGCTAGGCCGCGACCCGGTGCCGGCAGGCAGGCCGCGGCGCGAAAGCGTGGCGGGCGAGTCCATTGCGAGTCAACCGGGCGACGAGCCGACGCGTGAAAGCAGTGTGCCGCTTCCACGCCAACGCACTCGGCTCGTTCCATAGATAAGGACAGTGGGCAACACGAACTGGCGCAGCCTCCGGAGCAGAGCGGCCGTGATGCTGGGCGTCAGGATCGATAGCCGATCGTAGGACCCATGGTGTAATAAAGGCCGACAAGGGACCGCGTCGTTTATGCTTCTAATTATCGGTCGCGTCTACGAGACTGCTCACGGTGAGGATGGCTCACCGACGCGCACCGGAGGTGCTGCCGGTCGCTGCTTGTCGTGTTTACCTGCAACCGCTATAGAGGGTGCTCTTCCAGCGCTATAAGTGCGAGCTACGGTGGTCGTCCACGCGCGCTTTCATCAGCAGTACATTGCATAATCTTTGTTATCCAATAACATCTTTTATTTATGTTATAAAGTATAGATAGTAATTTACAATAGCAATTTTGTTCGTACCGGTGTTGTATCACAATACAGCGACCTCTGCTACCAATACTTTCACTATTGAAATTGGTCTCCTTATGAACCGCTGCGGCCAGGATACCTTTCCATCGAAGGGAGAGAGCATTCAGCTCTTCTTGCTCCTCTTTGGAATGCTGAGGCAAAGTACAAAGGCACTCGTGACTTCCTCTTCAATGCTTATGCGCGGGCTCAGCCGTAATTACAAGATTCGAGAAGGCATTATGGCGACGCAGAGCGAGCTCTGGTTTAGGTATCAAAGTCCATATCCACCGTCAACCTGACTTGCATGGGTTTGATCATGAGATAGACACGGTCAGTAACGATGCTGCCGGGGCACTTGTTGAGTTGTTTGATTGCTGCACTAGTTGATTGGGCTGGACGAAAATATTAGTTCGCGGGAAATGAATGACACGACAAGCAGGAATGGATCAAGTGGGTTGTGGTAACACTGACCTTTCGTCTTATCTGCATCAGTCCTGTGCTTGCTTTTTTCCTTGCTTTTTTTTTTTAAATATAGAAGTAATCTGTACATTGGACGGCGGTGCTCTAATATTAAGCTGGAAGAATTGTAATTTCTTCAACCGACGGTAATCCGTCGCAGCGGTGAGACTGACTCGTTTTTATTATTTATTTACACATACTGCAGCGCTAAGTCAGCTATGGCAGGAGTGGGTATACAAAGATACGCGGAATTTTAACAAACATCAATGAAAATTATGTAAACAGGCAAACTAATACAGATGTGTGATTATACAAGGTCAAAAGTGCACAAACGTGATGAACATGATTGAAAATAGATTAAAGAAACAATGCTACTCAAGAGATCACACCAACAGCAAATAAACGAGGGTATATTACAGACGCATGTCATGGATGTCGGCTACAAAATTGGGCGATGGGCGTGAACGAATACAACCAGGTAATGAATTCCAGTCTTCAATAGAACGGGAAAAAAAACTGAACTTGAACATGTTAGTTCGAGCAAAGTAAGGCGTTAAGTTTAAGCTGTGATAGCTTCTTGTCGTTGACTGAGGTGCAAAGCTTATGTAGTCCTTTTCATTTGATAGTTTAACTGAAGACGTCACGATGCTATGCAAGAATTTTAATGACTCTATACGGCGAGGCGAAGAGAGCGAAGTTAAGTTCAGTGAAGAAAGAGTAGAAGAGGGTGAAAAGTCACGGTCATAGCGATGACATATGAATCTTACCGCTTTTTTCTGAATTGCTTCTATCCTATTAATCTCGCACTGCTTGTACGGGTTCCAAACGACAGATGCATAGTCTACTATTGGACGAATGAGTGATTTAAATAAGAGAAGCTTAGTTTCCTTCGGAGATTTAGATAGAGTGCGACCGCATTCAAAAACACAGAGGATCATAGATCTTAAGGTCTTAGACAATTATGGCGAGCTATACCTACACAGAAGGTGACGATAACTGCGTTTGTTTCAGCACGGAGGGAAACAGTAAGACAAAGATGTAGCCTGCATTGATGCAACTTTTTCATTAGCTATTCGAATTCTGAATTAGCCGCCGAGCAACATCTCTGCGAACTGACATCCCTCCCTATCTCTCTCTCTTTGGCATCGCCTTTTTTTTTCTGAATTTACGCATGCAATCTTCCTGACCCTCTATCGCGGCAGTTTCACCTTTACTCACTAGCGTCGTCACACTGCGGACGAGTAGCCTCATTCTTTCCCAGAGGTCAGAGCGACGAAGCACGTCACGAAGACAGAACTTCAGTGTATGTATTCCGCACAACAATTTACGCGTATATGCTCCCCTTCTTCGCTCATTTTGGGTGAGAGAGTGTGAGCAATAAGTAAAGACAAGGTTGAGGCAGCGGAAGCATTGTGTGTCGCGTCCAATTACGGGTGGCCGAAATAGAGTGCGGTCCGCGCTGAGTAACCGAGACGAATAGTCTCGACGACAGAAGAGGGCCCGAAGAATGGCGAGTCGTTTGCCTTCCGGAGTGGGCCCTTCCGAGGGCGCCTCTGCTAATCACCGGCGACACTAATGCGTGAGCGCGTGCCCTGTCCACTGTAGACCCGCGCTGGGCAGCCGTGGTGCGCCGACGGGCTCTGTGTGAGCATCAGCACGCGCCCGCTGCCTCGTTCAAAATGCATTAGACCCGATGCGTGTTGCACGCAGCACGCAGGAAATGGCGTCTCACGTCTGTCGCGGCCCCTACGCAGGGCCAGCGACTTTCGTGCTCGCGCCGAGATTGCTGCGTAGCTGTACGAATGCTAGGAGATTAAAAGCATGCACGGTTGTTGAAGCTGCAGTGGTGCCGCAGTTCCCGGTCAGGGATGCCAGTTGCACCTGCACACGGAGCTATTCTTCCGCGCTCATATACCGGTTGCCGGCTAAGCGCGCCGCCGTGAGGTATCGACGACTTCAAGGAGATTATACGCTACAATACTCGGAGCACGCGCCAGCGAAGGGATTTCGCATGCGCGCCAGTAATTTGGCAGCACGATGGCCTTCGCTACGAAATTCGACACAGCATAGTTTCGCTCAGCACCTCTACGTAGACAAAGACCAACTTCACGATGACTGCACGCTTCTAGCAACATGTACAAGTTCCTACCGAGCCGATGACCAATCGGCAGAGCCCTATGTAACAGCGAACGAACTTTGCACCGACACAATTAACCCATAGGTTACTCCATTAGCGAGTCAGATTGGAGGAGTGGCGCCCGTGTTAAATGTTTCTAGGGAAATATCGGAGCAATTTTCATGTAGCTGTCGAAATACTATGCGATAAACAGTGTGACAACTTCGCCGGAAGATAACACCGTGGATTTTGCGCGTCGTTATGTTCGACGCTGATTATAGAGTAATCACGGGCAGAGTTGACCCGCTAACAATTTCTTTCTTTCTTTCTTTCTTTCTTTCTTTCTTTCTTTCTTTCTTTCTTTCTTTCTTTCTTTCTTCTTTCTTTCGTTCTTTCTTTCTTTCTTTCTTTCTTTCTTTCTTTCTTTCTTTCTTTCTTTCGTTCTTTCTTTCTTTCTTTCTATCTTTCTTTCTTTCTTTCTTTCTTTCGTTCTTTCTTTCTTTCTTTCTTTCGTTCTTTGCAAGCGAACACAACCACGTTTTGTTCATGGGGCAACAGTCTGACTACAACATTTCGTGTTTGCCAGGATTTTGTTGTTCTGGCATATCTGCTGCCTAAATATGTTATAAATTCTAAGTGCCCCTAAAATTTTATAAACAGCTGACTGTGATCCGTTGTTCAAATATTCGCATCGGCTGTAAGGACAAACATTTGTGTAATACGAACATTAACATATTTGAGGGTGCGAGGAATGTTCGTGTGAATCGATGACCGCAGTATTTCTTTACAGAGTGAGTGAGTGAGTGAGTGAGTGAGTGAGTGAGTGAGTGAGTGAGTGAGTGAGTGAGTGAGTGAGTGAGTGAGTGAGTGAGTGAGTGAGTGAGTGAGTGAGTGAGTGAGTGAGTGAGTGAGGTGAGTGAGTGAGTGAGGTGAGTGAGTGAGTGAGTGAGTGAGTGAGTGAGTGAGTGAGTGAGTGAGTGAGTGAGTGAGTGAGTGAGTGAGTGAGTGAGTGAGTGAGTGAGTGAGTGAGTGAGTGAGTGAGTGAGTGAGTGAGTGAGTGAGTGAGTGAGTGAGTGAGCGAGGGAGCGAGCGAGTGAGTGAAATAACTCTATTAGGTCCACAATAGACGCGAGAAAACTCAACATCACCTGGCTAGGCCCGCTCGGGGACCATCAGGTCAAACCTGACTACTCTCGCGCGGGCCCTCTGGACGGCCAGGACTTCAGAGGTCTGGTCCTGGGCGTTAATCGGTTTCTTCATTTCCTCTTGGGTGAAAGGAAGACCGGCAGAGGCGCAGCCCCACAGGACATGCTCGAGGTCCGCACAGCCACAGAAGTTTTTCTAGCTTTGACCCTATAACACCACGCGATTGTTTTGCATCCTTAGATCGAACGGCGTTGAAGCTTATTTTCTATTTCATTACTATACTTAATGCACGAACCAAGTTTTTCTACTGGCCTTTTCTCTAGAGGTCGCATCACAGAAACACAAAAAGGTATATTACGCGGACTCGTGCTGATATTTACGTTGACAACTCTTGCAATGACAGTCGTCCTTCATTCCGACTTGCGTGAACAGATAATGAAGATTCGCAAATCCTAAGCACGCTGCACAACTTACGGTCCAAAACGCATATATAAAGTATGGTATAATTTGACGTTGTTGATGGCGCTAATAACATACGCACTTCACCAACAGCCGGAAGAACTCGAAACTACTATAACCAATATGGCATGCTATCTATTTCACCCAAAAATGTGCACATATAGCACATACTGTAATGAGGACGGAACAGCACAGTTTGGTTAGTACATAAATGTGATGTATGTCATCGCATGCATGACTTTTATAAAGACTACCACTATAACAAATGTTTGATTCTAGTTGCATGAATAGCTAGGTTTAATACATGCCGAAACGACAGCAGCAAGAACCTGCTTAGCACGCAGAAAGTATTAACCAGCAAAATGATAAAAAAATGTCGGCAAGGCAAGAGCTAAAGAGAACAACCCTGGAAACGCTTATACGGTTCAAGGAACGGGCCTTCATTACTGCGGTAGCGAATGGAAAAGCCAAGTATAGCAGTGCCTCAGGCGCATTTTCCCCGAGAAAACTGCCGAATCGTAAGGAGTTATGGCTGTCCCCATGCGTGCCCTTTAGTGGGGTCGTGCTTTCCGGTAGCCTTTGTAAGCGTGTGCAAGGGAAGGCTCAGCAATTTGTAAATATAGGCCGGACACTCTTTGTTTGCACGCTATTTATACTTATCCGCCCTTCGTAAGAACACAGCACGAACACGCTAGAAAGAAAATGCATTTCTGAGGCATTGGTTCCAGAGGAAAAAAAGAAAAAAGGTAGAAATAACAAAAATACGCATCCTCCCTTGATTGTTGAATGTAGTGCGTTTTGTGGATTTCGCGAATCTCCGAATACTCGCGCAGCGGCATTGTTTTCCTGCTGTCTATTCAGCGCATTACTGCCATTTTTCGAACACGCACGCTAGTCTCAGCCCCCCCCCCCCCCTTCCCCCGCAACACGCGTGTTGCTTTATGTGGACTTCCCAAAGCGCATATAGCGCGGGCTTCGTTGGGACACATTCAGCAGCCACGGTTGGCGCAACATTCCGCGCCACTGCATGCGTGGCCACCGAGAGTTATACGCTGTCCTCGCTCGTGTATTCTCGCCCAGAACAAACAAAAATACAAAGGCTCCTTTCACCGGATGGAAACCAAAGAAGAAGAAAAGGCGACACCAAACAAGGGGCGCTGCGCACGCAACACGATAACTCGAAGCGGAGAGTGGCTTTGATGCCAAAGAACGCGCGGACGCCGCAAGCACGCACGCCCACGAGATTCCCGGAGGCGTTAGAGCGGGAAAGCCGGCTTAGAAACTTTTCGAGCATATATTGTTTGAGTAGCACCGGTCAGTGTTAAGGAGATCCAAGAAAACAAATACGAGAGAGAGGGAAAGAAACTAACTTATACGGAAGGCATGACAAGGGCTACATGTCCGTTTCTTTTCTCGCTTTTCTTTTTTTTTTCTTCTTCCGTTCTGCGCTTTCATCGGTTTCACGTGCATTGAGTGAGAACAACCTCCCACCACGAAAAAAAAACCGAAAAAAAGAGATTACTATATAAAAAGTATGGTTTTTGCAGCGTCCGAGTTTTTACAGCAGCGACTAGACTTTTCTGTGCATAGAAATCCCCGCGAGCGTTTTCTATTCGCAGGTCGGGCTCGTGTATTTTTTGTTTAAAGCACATTCATACGGACGTGCGTATGAAAAATCATGCGAGCGGCAGTTTTGAAAAAAAAAGAGAGAGAGAAATAGAGAGAGAAAAGGCTACGTGAATAAAAAGGAAGTTAGGAAATCAAATGGCAGCCGCATGTGCTAGCAGGAACAAGTCGGTGCTTCTGTAAGAAAACGTATTTTTGGTGAGGGAATAATGAAATTGATGGCTTTGAGTCGAACCAGTGAGTTGCGAAATAAGATACTTTGCATTTGCGTGCAGCATGCAAGTAAGCGCCTATGTGATAATTGTCGAAGACAATACAAGGATTTGCACTGAGTTTCGCTAACACGGCGCTGCGTCAGTTCGATTAACCATCTGTCTGCACACGACGTCTTTAGGCTATATAGTTTAGAAGGTGTTTACAAAAGAAAAAACGCCGACAGTGGGTTTATTTTGTGCGACCGGGAAGTGGTTCGATTTCTGTGTTTTCTAACGTATGAAGCTAAACTTTATATAGCATACACCGAATTATTTCCTTGTTCTCGGTAAAATAAAAAACATGGCACCGCTTCGGCGTGTTTTTTTGGTTGAATGGGTGCAGAGTACATGGCTCGCAAGAAATATCTTATGCGAAATTCGTATAAGTTTTCGATCTGCAATCTTAGTTCGTTACTGAGAACGGATAGTGCACACCATGATAGCAGTCACACCAATTGAGTGGATATTCAGAAGCCGCGGCCTACCCCGAATCCTCCTCTATACTTCCTGCCGGCCCGTGGATTCAACTTCGACAGCCCGCTCAAGTTCTGACAATGGAATTCTATGTTGCGCTTTTACGTACTTCAATGAGTGTTTGCTCGTGTTCTGCGATAGCGCCAAGGCGGCTTAGCCTCTGCTTCCAAGCTTTTACGAGCTTCTCTCTCAATCCTTCTCACCCCTCACACGTCCAAACATCTCCACCAATGCACAGGCTGCTCGCAACTCTGCGGCTTTTCTTTTTCTCTTTTTAATCAAGACTCTCGGGACTGCAAAGGTCCGCCCAATGATGACCAGCTACACGCCGGTCCGCTTCTCTTAAGTGTGGCCACTGCCCGCTCCGACCATGCAGCCGTATAATGAAGCTTTAACAGAATGCAGACACGACACGGATGTTCAAACTCCAGTACAGAAACTCGCGCTGAAACCAAGCGTTCGCCCCTTTCATATATCTACGGGCAGGTCGTCGTTGGCGTAGGCCTTCCATCACTTCGGGCTGTTCTCGCAGCCGCCGTTCCCTTTCCCGTTCCCTAGTTGCCTTCTTTCTTTTTAGTGGACCAGTGGTGATCAGTAGTAGGATTCACCCAATTCCTACGGCACATACCGGTTTATGATTATTATAGTTTCATGATACGAGATACAAGGAACGATTTGCTAAACAGCTTTACTGTTAAAAGTCAATTATCGTTTGCGCGCGCATACCGCTTTTGTGGTTTTCACTGAAAAACGGTCATTAATTTCTCAGGCTCTGCCAATGACGTTGCACTCTATATAGTCATCAGACATCATGATAACCTGTAGTTTAGTACTTTTGATGCCAGTCATTGAGGCACAGGCTGCAAGGCCAGCCGCTGAAACCTCGCTGTCAGAAAAAAAAAAAATGCGCAAGAATTTTTTTATTGCTATACGTCCACAACGTCGATGATACTTATAGATCATAGAACTAGAATTATAATGCAAAATTTTAGTGCATCATTTTCGAACATCGCGCAGAAGACGAAGCCAAGGCTAATTATACCAATCTTCTCGAACGCCAGACTAAAAAAAATGGCGCGAAGAAATAAAAAAAAGAAATGTGTCACACTCGATGAGCACTTCAGCCACAGCATGATCAATCGGAAGAAAATAATCCGAGAGAGGAAACGCGGCGCCATTACGATAGCTTAACACAAACCTGCTCGCGAACGCACACACCTTGCGCGTGCGCACCAAAGTAGAAAGGTGACAGATAAGAACCTAGTTCCCCGTGCACCTTCTGGTAATACGACGCAAGGATGTCGTCAAGAGCCGATTGCCCTTTTATTATCCTCTCATCAGTCCTACAGAAGCCGTGCAGATGATACCTCAAGGAACAGATACCTCATTGGTGCGGCAAGCACTGCCACTGTCATTTATGAACGAGTGTGGTCTTTACACCCTCTGGCGCTTTCCTCCTTGCATTCTTATTTTCGCCTCATACCATCGGCACTCCGCTATTTGCCTTAGCATACAAATAACTGCAGAATGTGCCGTTGGCTCAACAAGGGCGAAGTGTCCAAGGGCCACAGCGTGAAAGCGCAAAGTAAACATGCATGGACAGCCTGGCCACACATCTGAGCATCAGCGTGATACGGCGAGTGGCTGGTCCGTTGTCGAGAGAGATGGACATGCGCTCTGTTGGCTCTCACTGTTCAGCTTTCCTTATTTGTTCGTGTTCGCTCGGACAAGCGTCTCGTGTCGTATTGATCCCTTGCTGCAGCCAGCGTAGGCGTGCCCTATAGCGCTGAATAAAGGCCCAAAAGACAATCGTCACGTAACTATTAAGCGTATTTGCTGTAAGCGTTTATTGAGCTTACTGCAGCCCAGTGCAGTTCGGCTCACTACTGGGTTCCAGTGCTGAGCAGTTCCAGTACTGAGTTCCAGCAAACTGGAACCAATCATTTGGAGCAAGTTTACCGGTCGTATCTGTCGTTCCCCAACCTCTCCTTCTGTGCCCCGTTTGTTTGCACTGCCAAGTTTCCATAATGGATCCTCAACCCATGTAAAGGCTAGCGTAAGGGCTACCGTAGTTCAAAGCCTTCAAAAAGATACTTCTTGCACCCTGGTAAGACTACGGACATGAGAGAATGAAGGAATGCACGAGCGAATGAAGCCACGTGTGTCCAGTCGTATGGTTGCGTTTAGTGCTTGATGGAGTTGGTGGTGCTCGGTGGAACTGCTCGCCGATTCTATATTTAGTGTTCGTCATAAAAATGATAATGCGCATTCGTGTTTTTAATCATGACGGTTGAACGAATGGACGTCTTATTATTTTGATATTAGGAATTTCTACTATGCAGGCGTCCAAATCAAACATGCTTTATTACACGCAAAGTGCATAGTTTATTTATTCATTCGAAAAACCTGCAGTACTGCGAAGGCCTTACTGCATGAGGGATACGTTACACATAAAAAATATAGAAGCCATGCGCGTACAAAATGACACGTTCATGAAAAGGAAATAAAATCATAAAAACACTCTCATGAAGCAATACCCTTTAGGAATAACCGGAGAGTTAGGATACTTGTTGTTGTTTTTTTCTCAATAAAAATAACTGCTACTTTGAGTGCCAAACTAGGATCTGATCATGAGGCACGTTAGTAGAGGTCTCCGGATAAACTAAGGCCACTTGGGGGCTTTTAAACATGCGGCCAACTCTAAGTACACGGGTTTTTTCTCACCGTCGAAGTGCGGCCGCCATGCCTGGGAGTCGAGCGCGCGTCCATCAGCTTAGCAGCATGACGCTCTACTTCAGAAGCTACTACGGCGGGACCAGTGAAGGCATTAATTACCTCGGAGAGTATATATTTGCAGCATACACGACCATCAAGAGAAGTTAGGGCAAATGTCTAGAGATTGTATGCTGTTTTTCAGAACCTTAAGCTTTGCTTCGAATTAATTAGCCACAAAAGACTATGAAAATACAGTCAACCAAGCGGAATCGCTGGGATGAGCACGTTATACGCAGCTCTGTCAGAATATTTCCCCTGAGACTTTTTCAATATTAGAGATTATAATTACTAATAGAAGCAGCCAATAAAACGCTTAAAGGGCCCCTCACCAGGTTTGACAATTTTGAGCTAACGAGCGCAATGCATACACTAGGCGTTCACGATCACGTCTGCCAAAATTTGCAACGCTACGCGCCGCAGAAATGGGTCAAATTTCAAGGTGAATGCTGCTTGCCCTTCCTCTCACGGGCGCGCGCTTTAGAGAATGAGGGGATGACGTACATGAGAAAATGGCCCTACGTAGATGGTAGTGCTGTGACGTCGCTCCTCTACGTAGACGACTGTGCTCTGACGTCGCCAACAGTAGCACGTCACACTGGGATAATTATTTGACACGAAATGTGTAGTTTGTGTAATTTGTTGCTTGAATAGATTAATAAAACTTGAGAGAAATAATGAGACACACAAAGAGAATGTGTGCGTCTTTTTATTTTTTTTTTTCGTAAATTGCAGCGAGATGCGGGGCTAATGTGCCTCCCTTTCCCATGCGTTCGTGTCCCCGCGGTTAGCGCATCGAGCAGACGCCAGCCCTGGAAACGAAAGTAATGTTCTGGCGCGTTCAAGCACTCATTATGCTCATTTATTCTACCGCGTCCAAGTAAACGTTAATGCGACACTGGCTCATGATACCGCCACTGTATCGCCCGTAAAAATGTCTCACCTTTGATGCCCGTCCCGCAGAAACAGGCAGTACACCACAGAGAACGCCGACAAAACGCCCATGGCCGCTACATAAAAAAAAAAAAAAAGGTAGCGGCCGTGCAACGCCGCTCGCGTGCTCGGGCTGGCTCGGGCACGTCGTGCGCACGTGACCATGCATGCGCATGACGTGTTCATGCGTATGTGTCAAGGGAACAGGGCAGTGAAGGGATTTGGCTTGCTAAGGCTACACGGGGCGAGTGGCAAGGGTTTGAAACTCGCCTCCTCGCATCATGGTTTCGCGTCGCTACAAATTATTTTTTTTTCTCAGCTCGTAATGAACCAATTTGAAAAATTCTTGCGGCATACAGCTCTTCATTCGGCACACAACAACCTCCAGCGTCTAACTAAAATTTACTATGTGGCCTGGTGAGGCCGACTGCCATATTTAATATTTCAGAAACACTGTCGTGCATATACTTGGATCTTGCTCATCGTAGTTTGCATAGTCTCGTCAATTTTTCGGCAAAGTATTGCAATTATTTTCTTTATAAATGCTTTTTTTGCGTGTGTGGAATACACACTACATGCATTTATTAACTTAGGACGAAAAAAAAAACACACGAAAAACTACCTCCTTTAAAAAATACTACCATGCTTGCGGTGTGATAATAGTCGTGTTTCGCGGCCCGTCATCGTTACTTGAACTCTCTTCTAAGCGCTTTACGCGCCTTTTTTTTTTTAAATACTTATTCAGTCGTCTCCCTGGCCAGCGTCTTGCAGAAAGCAGCAAGGAGGCCATGCGGATGTAATAAAACCTAATAACCGCCTCGTGTCTGTTGGCGGAGGCAGTTACAAAGAGGAAGCCCTTGCGACGCTTTCCTTTTTGTTTTCTTTTTCTGCCTGTCTTTCTCTTTTCTTTTTTTACTTTGCGAAGACATTCAGGCGATTCAACTTGCTTTGCACAAGCAGATGTTCTTAAGTGATTTTCATGAATGCAAACGCAACGTTGTTTTCTTTCGGAAAAGACGCGCCCCATTTAGCCAGTTCTTATGGTTCTGACTTTCACTTTGTACAAGCCATAAAGTGGTCTAGTGTTTACACCCCGATTAAAAAAAAGCAGCACTAAAGACTTGGACAAATAACTATGGTTAGCGTTCATAATGTTTTTTTTTTTGTATGTAAACGTTCTTTGCCAATGGACCCTTCGTTAATAAAATGTCCAACGAAGCGAGTGGCTGGCAGTTGCTCTTATACAAGCTGTTCTATAGCGTATGAAATTTCTTTGAAACACGTGGACTAGAAGCCGACGACGCAAAAGCAAAAATGGGATTCTGGGTTGTGTCTGAGATTTTGAGTATCTCCGTTTAGCAGTGCAATCCAATAGTTTGTCGTTTATAAAGCTTGCCCTTGACTAGTTACTTGATTACTCTTATGATCAATCCTCGCAGACCAGTAAAAAGCCAAGAATACAAAAGACGTTTCTGCCAAAACGCCGCGATACGCGTGCTCCTAGCCCCTCCAAGCTTTAAAATGTCGCTGTTTTACAGATAGAACTGGCCCGACAGAGGAGCAGGTTGCAGAGGTATTGAGGAATGGTTAAGTTGACTTTTTCTCCAGAAACGCCCCGCCATCCCTTTCCTATCGAATACAAGTGCATGTCGCGACACAGATGCGTAATAGATAATGAGGGTCTCGTTGATCCCTTCACAGATGCTGGTATCGTATGATACTTCACGAGGAAGAGACCTTCGTCAGCAAACTCGGAGTTTCACAACGCGGTAGCACTTGAGGAATGCATAGACGGAGACCTGCAGATGAACTACAAAGATTGAAAGAGGAAGTTTGAGAGACGATTCGCTGAGGTATGTCGACACGTTTTGTTGATGGGCTATGATGATGATTATAACGACCCTGATGAAATGTACCAGCTCCGGCTGTAATTCTAGCCATTCAAATAATTGTTGAATGAGCGCGAAAAGACCTAGACAAGGAAGGCACGAACGTACAATCATACCTCAAATTCACCACCTCGATAGCGTGGCTCTTATCATATATCTTACGAAAACATCGTGTAATAGCGGCTCTATGTGCCTTTGAATCGATCTACCGGGAAACGTGGAAGTATAAAACGAGAGCTACTTGCATTGTCAAGGAAACACCGTGAACTAAATTAGTCACCAGCGGGATGTCACGAAACATTCGCGCCAGGAAGAAGAATTGGTGGAGGAAGCAGCAGTGAAGGAATGTGCATGTGTGAGTAAGGAAGGAATTAAGACCAAAGAGGTTACCTAGTCTCGACCGCTGATGCATAAATAAATCGGCAAGAGCTTCAGAGCATGTGCTGCGCAGACCTGTTCTCCCGCAAGGTGCACTAACGGTTAATCTAATGAATGAACTACCGCGATTAATCAGTCTAATTCGGTTCAGGCGGCTGAAACCTGTGGGGCATGCCAAAGAAAGAAGTTCCGGATTAACTAACCCCTCTGTATCTGGTCACCTCGATGCATTACTTCGTTGATTCTTTTTTTAATCTTGTGTAAAAAGTTTCATCGCTCGCGTAAAAGAAGGGCATGAGCGTATAAAATTAGTTGAAGCAGGTACACTTCCGCCGCTGTCTCTAATAAAAATCCACGTTTCACTTTAAAAAAGGCTGCTGCATTAGCGCGGTGACGAGAGAGGTCACGCTAGCAACGCACTCGCCGTATTAGACTAAGTTAGTCCGCTGCCAGAATGATAAGGTTATTAAAAGCAGCCCTAACTACAGGACCACAGATACACGCGAACTTCTACGAAGGTAGACGAACTGTTACTCTCAACTATGCACAGGAACAACATTCATCAAGAACACTAATCCTACATGCAAACCATTGATCGACAGTCAGTGTTGTTCGTTAACTATGTTTCCGTGGTTACGGTTGTTTTTTAGTATGTCGCTCAACCAAATGCTGAGTGTAGTATGCGCAGGGAATAGCTGTGGAAAAAGCAAATGCTTACAGCGACAAAGGTGCCCACATTCTTGCCTTAAACGTATTGCTCTCTACTGGGAAGTCCATTAGACGCATGCCGTGCCAACAACACGCACCGACATTTTACAGCGGCGCTTTTAAGCTTTCAAACTATAATAAAAATACTGCACTTGTTGCCCCATGTAGATCGACAAGGCACGTGACCGGAAGTCCCCTGTGGCCACAGGCTCTCTGCTTCTATAGCGTGCACAAAACCGCCTTTACTGGACAGCAGTAGGGTACGAATTTGGGCTGGTTGGTGCATGACTTCAAGTAGAAAACAGCGCTACGAGACGGGACAAAGAAAGGGCACAAACACAGCGCCGTGTTTGTGCCCTTTCTTTGTCCCGTCTCGTAGCGCTGTTTTCTACTTGAAATTTACTGAACAGTCGCTATCTGCCATGCGATCCACGCTTATAAAGGCGGCAACGCTTCTCTTTGAACCTCAGTCGCCAGGTTCTCATTCCCATTTTAAATGAGAAGCATTTCTTCGCAGACCAAAGGCACTTTGACCGTTTCTATCTATCTATCTATCTATCTATCTATCTATCTATCTATCTATCTATCTATCTATCTATCTATCTATCTATCTATCTATCTATCTATCTATCTATCTATCTATCTATCTATCTATCTATCTATCTATCTATCTATCTATCTATCTATCTATCTATCTATCTATCTATCTATCTATCTATCTATCTATCTATCTATCTATCTATCTATCTATCTATCTATCTATCTATCTATCTATCTATCTATCTATCTAGCCGCCTACGTACATGAATAGTGTAACATGGGTGTCGCTTACATCATGAAACCCTTTCCCTCAGTCGCGTGTGCCGCATACCCGCTTACCATGGCCCTTATGCGTGTATGCACCACCCGACAGACAGTGAAGCCAAGGAACGTATAGGGGACGTTATTTGCACTCCTTTGACTCTATTGTAGTAATTATGATATAAATGTGAAGAAAGTAAACTGGACGAAAAAACAACTTGCCCCCGGCAGGGACTGAACCTGCAACCTACGGATAACGCGCCTTATGCTCTACCTGAGCTACGGCGGCGGTCGTCTTCCCGTCCACTTTATCGGGTATTTATGTGCAAGCAAACCTGGGAGCGTTAGTCAGCGCCACACGTTAAAAGATCACGTGCTACGTGACGCCAGCTCGAAAAACAAAAAAACATGGTTGATCCCTCCGTCATAAGAATCGGTACAACACGAAAGTGAAACGTATCTACACAGAAGTAGTGCTCATTCTGTAATGATATATGAGAGCTTATACAATTTCTATTCGTGTTTGGCAGCTATAGCACCGATTGGCGTGGATGCACCCATGTTGACGCCTAGTTCGTAGAGGTTCTTAGCTTGAGCCGCAAACGCGTGCGTCCCGCTGGTCTCTGTCTCGCTCCACCAAGGCACGACATTCGCCCGTCGAAATCATGTCCTTTCTGCAACACGTACTGCAGCAGTTTTGTTAGTCGTTGCTCTCGCAATCGAAGTAGTCGGTGGCGGAAAAATCCCGTTGGTGCATGTGGAAGCCGCACTACTCCGATGAGCCGGCGCACGCTCACACGAAGCGAAAGGCAAAGAACGTAACTGCGTCTAGGGTGCCTCGGCGACGCCAGCATGGCCAGTGTCCATTGCTGGTATCGAGAAGCTGTAACCATGACCTCCAATATCGCACGCAATCTCGGAGTAAGCGCTAGTAAGTGTCGATCGTGACGCATTACTTCTTTTCACCTTTCACAGACGGCGGCGCCACCCCCGCTCCACCCCGCCTATCTACACCGCCAAGAGAGAGCACAGTGCGAGAGAGAATGTGTGAAAGATATAAGGCGCGTTCTTGAGGTGCCCATGATCTGTCAAACTAGCTTAGTTAGTTTAGCGTCGGGCGCTTACTGTCGCGGCCGTAGCGTCGTGGGTTCGATTACTAGCAGCAGATCTTTTTCTAGGTTTTTTTTTTCCTTTCTCATCCGTTGCCGTCCATTTTATGAACGTCATATCCGGTAACGGAAGTACTTGGTGGACTTCGGCATAAAACACTTTCGTGTTAAAAAAAAAAAAAAAAACGAGTGTTCCACACTCGCCGTCATGGCTACGTGCGGCGCTGACTAACAATCCCAGGTTTGCTTGCACATAAATACCCGATAAAGTGGACGGGAGGACTGCCGGTGCAAGTTTGTGGTCTTCAAGAATTTCAGCAATGCCTTCGTCATGAAGGCGTCGCTAAATGAAGAACATAATGCGATCAATCAGGAATCATTTGCATCATAAGCTTCGAATTAGGCAAAGCGAGTCCGCAATGCAGCCAAGCAGTTGTTTCCAGGCAACATCTCCAGCTTTTCATGAAAACGTTTCTCTCTCTCCTAGTGGGACGAAGAAAACAAGCGGATAACCAAGTCCAATGTTCTCGTTTTCCTGTTCCTTTGGAAAGAAAGCCGATTCAGAACGTAGTCTGGCATCCGATCAATTTCAGTGGGAATATATTTATAGGCACCAAATTGAATGTGCACCAACGACCTTTTGTTGCGAAGCTAGATTCAATTATCCGTACACGGCGTTGCAGTGGCTCACCGGAATCGTCCATGCGCCCGCGTTCGAGTATATTAAACGAGCCGAACGCGAATGCTTTCCTTCAGCCCAGCCACGTTTCCCTTGCACTTTCTTTCCTTCTCATTCCATTACCCTAACCCCATCTGTGCGTCTCCCCAATTCGTACTATTGAGGTGAGAACGGAAGTGCATGTGTTTCCTAGTAAATTGCGTCGCGGGATCAGGCGCAGAACTTGCATCGCATTCAATCCGGAGCAGCGCAGGAAAAAGAAAAAAAGACTAGATAGACAAGAAACAGTCGCTGATAGCTGTGCCGACTTGCGAAAAAATAAGACGTATTTCGAGATTACCCTGAGATCGCATTGCTTTGGAGAGAGATGTTCGTGAAGGCTCACGGTGGGAATGTTGGAGTTCGCACAGCCGCTACTTAAGTTGCTAGGAACAACCGCAGAAAGAACAGCAGCAGTACCACCAACAAAATGCGACGAACTACAGAACAGACTATAGTGTCGACGCCACTCAGCCACATTTCCCTTGCGTTCTCTGGGCATTCTACGGCTTTCCATTCCATTATAATCAACATGGATCTTCTCTGGTGCTTTCTACTTTCTCACTTTTTTTTCAGTAGAAAAGAGTGGCAAATAAGAGCATGTACGTTAACCACAGATGAGTTCGTTTGGGTACTGTGAACGAAAGTAAAGGGGTATTCAGACGGGGGAGAAATGCTCGGGGGATACGGGGTGATTGCGCATCACGTGACCGCGACGTCACGGATTAGCGAGTGGGCGTGACCCCCCCGCGCTTCCTCGGGGGAGACGGGAACCTTTTCCCCGGAAGGACAAACAATCCCCCGGTGGTGGGGGATATAGCGGAATTTCGGGCTCATGTTTGGCCACATTGTTGCACTTGCTCCTGCAGAGAGCGGCAGCGGGTGTACAGTCTGCAGCTGCATGGTCGTCTGCAGCTTGTCGTCAGCAGCTCGTCAAACGGGTCGTACAAACCACCAGAGTAGTCTAGTAACACTGGTCTCCCCCTCCGTTCGCCTCGTCCGTGTGAGTGGGGGGCATTTGTGGAGACTTCTCCTCGCGAGCTGACGTCACTATGCTCCGCCTTTATCCCCCGAGCATATCTCCCCCGTCTGAATAGATATATAATAGGAAAGTTATAACAACGTAAACTGGTCACACTGGTAAAGTTTCAGTATAGCGTGTATCACAGAGAACCTCTTAAAAGATAAATTTTAGGTAATGTAGTATCGCGTTACGTGCCTTCATCATACGCGTTCGTTAAGCTATCAATCGAATTTTACATTACTTCTTCATTGTGAGTTACTGCACAGAACTATTGCTCACAGTAGCGCACAATGCGAGAAAGGAAGAAAAAAAAAAAAAGAAGGAAAGAAATAGACCAATATGATCGAGATCAATAAAGTATGGTACTAATTATAAACAATATACAGATACATGCCAGCGAGATTTATCAACTACAATTTGGCGGAACACCTGCTAATGCATGTAAGTGAATTGCGATCTTCTTCTGTATCAGTTAAGTTACATTCACTGCGGTGTATCATGTTTCTGCGCGGCCGTTTCTTTCTCCCTGAGTAAGAATTCCACTTTTGGGTAATAAAAAAAGAAAGAAACATAGCACTTAAGACACCGTTCTTATAACCTTGGAGCCTTATAACACCTGCCTTACAACATATAACACGACAATAAGTAAATCTCCGCGCTTTGCTGACTGTCGCAGAGTTCAGCAACAGGTAGCAGAGGTTTCAAACGTGTAACCGTGTTCCCCCGAGAGAGACGGCTTTTATTTGGACAAGCGACAGCCCCCCGCCGCCAAACTATTCTTTGGTCAAGCAAGGTTCGAGAGAGGTTGTCGCCACAATGGTTTAGCTGCTAACCTCCAGAAAGAAAGATGGCGCGAAGCTTTGCTAAAGTACTTTTAAAGTAAGGTAATTACTTTTCAACAGTAATATTAATGTGATGTCATTACAGTCGTCCAGCTGTAATTTGTAATGTAATTTATTACACTTAAGAAATTTATAAGAAGTAACCAGTAATGTAATTTAATTGGCTTTTAGGAGTAATTTTGCCATTTATGTTTTGTCAAGGTACTCAACAAGCAACAGGAAGGCCCCGACTTCCATATGCACTATTGCGACGGTAGTCGCCACCTCAAAACTAGGTTTGCTCTCAGTGACCTTGGTTCGCGCATTTTCCTCCGAACACCATTTGAGAGGGAGCGTCGAACTTCATCGCACAGGCGGTACCAAGCTCGAAAGCAGGTTTGCTCCGCCCTTGCTTTCCGCCATGTTGCGTCGCGGAGCTCACCTGCGTCACGCATTCATCGTCACCATTGTCATATTCGACATGGGAAGGCACAAAGAATCCCTCTCGTCGCCTCGTGCCGTTACGGCTGTTTTGATTACGGACTTTAACGCACGGAAGCAGCATACGGGCAATGGCGGTGGCAGTATTTTGGCCGACTCCGAATATAATTTGAACCATTCGGTATTTTCCAGCGACCACCCACAAATTTAAGCACATGCGTGTTCTTGTATTTCACCCGCCTAGAAATGCGGATGCCCAAGCCGGGAACCGAACTCTCGACCTCATATTCAAAAAGAAAACATCATCGACGGGTATATGAGTAACCACAGCAAGTTTCTGATGATTGTCGAGCAGTTCACACCAAATTTGCCTCTTCCGAAAGCGGCCATCGAGACAAATTAGTACAAGTGCAAATGAGCCTCCCTCTACTCTTTGACGAAGACCAGACGCACATAATACGTGGTCTGAATTAAATTAAATTCTGGGGTTTCAGGTGGAAAAATCACGATATGATTATGCGGCAGACCAGTGTGGAGTCCGGAATAATTTTGAACAGCTAGGGTTCTTTAAACGCGTACCTAAATCCAAGCAGATGGGCGTTCTTGCATCTCGCCCCCAAGGAAATGCGGCCGCCTAGGCTGTCGAACCCGCGTCCTCGTGCTTAGCAGCGACACACCTTAACCGCTAAGCTACCACGGCGGGTACTCAGTGGTCTGTCTCTAAAATCACAGTTTTCATATGCGTCGTTTTTGTACCAACACGGATTGTAATATGTTAGAATATTACTCTACGCCAAAGACAACAACGAACCTTCTATGTTTGGGTTAGTCTATACACGAGTTTTCAGACTAGTGGTTAGGCCATGCAGTCGGTAACGCTGAACTGTTGAAATCCTGGCGTTTTCAATGGCACGCTACGATTTTCCATTTGCATCCATGATAAATAACAGAACGTGTGCTCATTTTTTCCTTTTTTTCTTGCGTAAAAAAAAAAGACATTCGAGCAGCTTCGCACTGGTGGTGCCGAGCCTGAAGGAACAGCGGAGCTGAACGGCCTTCTTTAGCATACGAGCCAAGCCTAGCCTAGAGATAGCCAGTTAAGCCTAGATTAGAGTGTACTAGAACAGGAGAGTGCCCGGAACGGCCGCAGCACCAATGTACAGAAAGTGAAGCCCAAACAGGGTCAATCAACCTGCGGCGCTGCGATCGGTAGTCTGCAATGTGTCGTCGTTTAAGAGTTGCGCGCGACTCCGCCAAAGTGGTGCAGGGGTAGAATGCCCGCTTCCCACTCAAAAGACCAAGGTTCGAATCGCAGCTGTATATAGATGGTGGGTGTTTATTCTTAGTGTCACCTTTTAGAGCTGTATTGGTTTTCCTTTGTTTCTTAAAACTAGCTTCTGTTGCTACGTATTGCTACAAAAAGTCATAGAAAATGTGAAATCTCGTTTCGAGTCTCATATTCGCGAAAATCTCGTAGGCCATACTTTACGTTTTTGTTCAATTTCGGGTGGTGGCGCTGCAATTTTAACTGCGCTCACCGTCAAATTTCTTCTATTTTACTTCCCATTTTTCATTACTTTTTGAACCATCGCGTAGCAAATGAAGCTAGTTTGAAGCAACAAAGGAAAACCAACACAGCTATAAAAGGCTACACTAAGAATAAAAGCCCACCATCTACATCTGCGATTCGAACCCGGGCCTTTTGAGTGGGAAGCGGGCATTTTACCCCTGCACCACTTCGGCGGAGCCGCGCGCAACTCTTGGACGACGACACATTGCAGACTACCGATCGCAGCGCTACAAGCGGATTGACCCTGTTTGGGCTTCACTTTTCGAAGCTTGTTCCGAGCACTCCCCTGTTCTAGTACACTCTACCTAGATATAGCGACATGAGCATAGAGAGGGTCATTTAAGCCTGGGAAAGCCAAGTTGAACCTCTCTCCTTCCCTCTCTCTATTTTTTCTCTGTCTTTCTTTCTCGTTCTGTCTCTTTCTTTCTTTCTTTCTTTCTTTCTTTCTTTCTTTCTTTCTTTCTTTCTTTCTTTCTTTCTTTCTTTCTTTCTTCTTTCTTTCTTTATCGTTTTCTCGTTCTCTTGCCCAAGCAACTCAATCATATATAGACCCATAAATGATTGTTCTGCTAGCGTGCCTGGATAGCCTAGTGGTTAGGACGCTCGCCTTCGGACCGTGGGTACCCGGGTTTGAATCCTGCTTCGCCATGAAATTTTATTTTGTTTTATTTATTTCTTCTCCTCTTCCTCCTCTCCACTTCTCTCCTTCCTCCAACGCGTTGCTAGACGATGCATTGTGACGTCATCGCTCGGTGAGGTTTTTCTGCGCGCAACGAACGGCCTAACCTCCGGATTAAACCGCTTAGCTGTTAAAGGAACAGACATATCGTCTTGTTCGCATAAAGGGAACCTTGCCATTAGCTGATCGAGATGCGGAAAATGATTCCGGACAACCACACATTTTTCGTCAACTACGAAGCTTCCTTTCTGGAAAATCAGTATTCACGCAGCAAACGGCTGGACGACAGTCATTCCCATCCAATGAAAAGTTCCTGCAGCAGCAGGAACTCTTCGTCGGATGGACGTAGCATAGCGTCGGCAAGCTACATATAACCTTGTGGAGGCTTTATACATCCTTCTGCAGGGTGAGTCTAAAGCAGACACACTTCAGTCGGCGACTTCAGTCAATCGACACCCCTGCGACGGTTCCAATGCGAACGCGGATTGTTTACTTGTGCGAGAAATAACAGCTGCTCCTTGAGCAACGGCGAAGCCATCTCGCAGCCTCAATCTAGATGCTATCCTCGCGGCCGCTCGTTCGGCCCGACGTGGTGTCGTTGACGAGATGCACGGCCGTTTTCGCTCAGAGCCACATTGCGCGCATCGAGCCACACTAATCGGATGAGGCGCCGAGTAATGCCGGCGGCGACAACGAGGTTAACCTCTGCATTCGCCCTCCTGCCACTACAGGCGCGCATTGTATACGCTGGCGCATCGCTCTCTCGCTTCACTCGCACCTGCAACGAATGCACGTTCTCATTTACGCGGTGATGCCGCGCTTGCACGCGCCAAACTCATTTCGCAGTGGCGCCGCAAACGCGGCTCCACCCATCGCCGAGTCAATTGCAACACATGTTTCGTACAGCGAGAAGCCTCCTCCTTTCCAAAGCTGTGTCATTTTTAATTTAAAACTTTTTTTTTGCTGCGGCACATTAAGAAATAGAGTAACTCTCTGCCACAATCACGCCGCGTAAAACAAAGTACCCAATTGAGCAGAAAAGAGAGCGTCAAATCCCATACTGATTTCTGTTCCTTCTTTTTCACGAAATAAGCTATTTGCGCACGTATTGCACCGTGCAGTACGCGCGCAGGCGCTTTTTTTCCCCTTGCGAAAGTGTATGAGACTGTCGAAAAGACTGCTATGCCCCCTGAACATATAAACACAAAGGGACTGCATATCAATAAACTGACATAACTATGAAGAATACAAGCAAACAAAGCTCGGCAGTGCGCTTGTATAAGGGAGTAAGATAACCGCTTTTGAAATGGGGAATGAACAGGAAAATACTTCATCTTAGGGTGTCGCCATTATAGAAACATCTGAATGAACTTGAGCGGTGGTGCGGTAGGTTTTGAAACAGTGACTTAGGGTGCCAGCTAGACGTCCACCGTATCATAGATGAACCACCTGGGATGTACTCAAAGAACAATGGCTTTCTTCTATCCGAGCTTTTCTTATCGTTTAATCGCAAGAAGCGAAGCTAACAGCTGATGCACATAACGTCGACTGAACACACAAGCTATCAGTGGGTCTAAGTACCAGGTATATCAGTTCCGATTCGCCGGTTAACACGCCTTGCCCCTGCCACGCCCGTTTTCGCTAGTCGTTTCTTCAGTGTGACGCGCGTGTTCAAATGGGCGGGTTTCGCACGGCGCGTGCAGCGGCAACTAAGTGCAGATGAAAAGCATGAGATCCTTGAGAAGTGAAAGTTGATAATGAGTTCAACAAAAACAAAAAAGTGGCTTCCACTACCGAGGTTACAGTGTCCACGTATACATATCTAAAGAAGCAAGTATTGAGGAGGGGACTACGCCCGAAGGAAGCAAAGCGAAGACAAGAGAAAAAATATGCTATGTCGCCTTTTAGATCAGAGGGGGCCTTTCGGTATAGAAATGACGTTTTACAGAGGACCACGAATGGTCATCGCTGAAAGTTAGCTTCAGAAGGCTGGCTAGATCTTCTTTGGAACGTAACTTCGACAAGTACGCGATTTTGAAGGCTATCTGGGGTTCTAAGGTTAAAAAAATTAAGCTTCGCACTGGTGGTGCGAAGCCTGAAGGAAGTGCGGAGTTGGGCAGCCTTCTTTGTTTCTCTTCGGTTTTCTGTTTCTTTCCTCCTCTCTTTCTTTCTTGTTCTCTTTTCCAGTTTTTCTGTGTTTTCTCTCTTTATTTCTATTTATTTCTATTTTTCTACCTTTTCTTTTTCATTTCTTTCTCTTTCTATTTCTCGCTTGCTTCCTCTTTTTCAATTTTTATACGTGGTTTTGCCTGCGCTAAAAGAACAAGAGGATGAAGAATTCTCTTTGGCGCGAGCCTGCACTCAATATGCTACAGTTGGCTATGCTATATGTGGTTTTGCCTGCGCTAATATCCTCATCAAGGCGCTCGAAGAACAAGAGGAAAAAGACTTCTCTCTGGCTCGAGCGCGCGCTCAGATCGCTATTCTTTGCCTGCGTTTCGCCAAGCTATGACGACAGCATACGATAGCAGCCTACGACAGCCCGGCCCCCTAATGTGCTCCGCACTTTAAAAAAAAGAAGAGGAACCTCGGCGACGACTTTCTATTGTATAGTGTGCGCACAGAGAACCGTACAGATATCAGTAGTGTATACCGGCTGTATGTATACCATTATGACAAAAAAGTCACAGTTTCGCCGCAACGGCGAAGCAATGATTGCGATAGCAACAAATCAGAATGCCGCAAAGAACGGCAAGCAGCTCGATACTTGCAACGAGCCGCTCGAGTGCAAAGGACTGGCGAAAAGAACCACACAGGACGACCGCAAACTAACAACGGTCACAGCTGGACACTTGCAGCGCACTGCTTAAACACAAGAAAGGACACTGGAAAAGAACGCACAGGTACACACAGGACGAGCGCGAACTAACTGTTACGGTTGTTACTTCTTCGTGTTTGAGCAGCGCGGCTACAACCCAACGCTCTTAGACTTCTTTTTCTTTAAAACTGAGGCGCCTAGAGTGAGCCCTCCGCGTCTCCTGCCGTGCGGTGGCGTTCGACGCATCGTTTACTCGGCATTCCACATCGTCTATGGGCACAGAAATGGGCCACTTTTTGTGCGCCTCTGAAGGAAAATGTAGGAACGTTGCTTTAAAGCGCGCCCTTACGGCAATCTCGCGGGTGATACTACACACACTGAAGCACCTCCGAGCTCTGCGTGCCGTTAGCGTTAAATGGTGTGTATAAATAGCTTGCCGTTGTTATGCTGAACAGCCGTGGCGCGTGGCTCAGTTGTTTAAAGCAGCGCGCTGTGGAGCGAGGGGTCGCTGGTTCGAATCCCGGCGGCACGCTTCGGAAAGTTTTTTCTTCTGGTTTATTTTTCTTTGTGGCTTCTATCTATCTATCTATCTATCTCTCTCTCTCTCTCTCTCTCTCTCTCTATATATATATATATATATATATATATATATATATATATATATATATCTCCGGGACATGACGGCAACGGCGACGGCAAAAACCAGCCGAGTGCCCATATAATTGCTATCGCAATAAAAGCTGAATCCTGCTCGTCCACTGGTATTATTACTAGTATGATTTACTGATATGCACCGGTTGAATAGTGAGAGCATCGAATGGGACACGAACGTCGTATGCGCCACCTTGGCGTCTTTGTGCGGACAATTTTGATTTGTGAAGAAACCAGCCTTTGAAGGGAAATTTTTGGTCATTTACCATTTTGCTCTTATTATCCGCTGCGGTCCTTCTTTTTTTTGTTTTGATTTTCTAATTTCGCTTCTGGCACATTACGCCTTGTTATATACAGACCACCATGCACACCATGTATGCGCATTCGTTTCTTTTTTTTTTTTTAATACTTTGAGCGCATCGATGAATGAGCAGTTTTACAAGAAGCTGGTTTGACGCCGACTGACACTCAACTTACTCTGCGAAACTATCTTCAGAGGGCAGTTGGCCTGTTTTCTTTCTTTCTTTCTTTTTGAACGCTGGAGTGCCAATCACATTGTAGATAAGAGAAATCTGCATGCCAGAAAGAAAGAAATACGAGCTTGATACCTCTAACTGCAGATATGAACTGAAGTCTTATTTCGAAATGCAGTTAAAGCATGTATAGCTTGTGTAAATAGAACCGCACAAGCGCGTCTTCCATAGCATGATTTCAGGTCTTTAGCAAGGAGCGATAATAAGTTTAGAGCCAGAACGGATGAGACCGCAGTTGCGCAGACGAACAACGGCTTGAGGCTGTCCACTCACAGCCTCAAGTTATTGGTGGAATGTACGTTGTCCCGCTTGTTAATCAAATAATCGACATACCAGTATAAGAATTATTAGTTTTTTTTGTTGGTAATAATAGGGGAAGGAGCGGAGAGGTTATGCATGCGGCACCATTCACTTAAAAAAAGATAATGTGGAAACCATGAGTAGATTTGCCGCTCCCGACAAAAGTTTAACAGAGGTTTCTTACGAAAGAAAAATGGAGGCTTGAGCAAATATTGGTACCTTTCATGGAAACGATATGAGTTGGCGTAGTCGCTTTTGTGAGTGTGTTTCGAAACTTTTTCGCCCAGTTGTCCGTTACAAGCGCGAGGCAGTCAGTTGCTACCAAGAGCGCCCCAGACGCTCGAGCGCCCTCAGAGCAAACGAACGTAGATAGGGTGACCTCGCACTTGCAGCAGCGTTGGCGTCTCCCGAGAGACGACCATTACTGTAGCGCAGTTTTCTGTTTGTTCTCCCGCGATTTTTGTTTCGCCGAGTGCCTAAGCAGCTGCGTGTTTACTCAGCATTCGAGCACTTTTGAATGAAGCTGTTTTACCTGTTTATAGGAAGGCAAGGATCTCGTTTGTCGCCTTCTTCCTTTTTGTCTTTGGCACCGAGTATAATCAGCGGTTGTTGACTCACCTCAGGGGTGAAATCGGGGAAGTTGGCTTGGAAAAGCGCCCGCGCAGCGGTCGCGTATGCAGAGCTGCACCGCCTTGGTTCGCTGGGAAGCCCACGCTGATCAGACAGGATCTGAAATATATAAAAAAATTAAAAACCAAGTTATTCGCTCTAAATATCTTTGGCAGCGCGAGCTTATGACTCGTATACGGATAGATTCTCGCACTACAGAACTGCTCGTAAAAGACGATGCTACCTAATAATAACGTTGTACATACTACTGGCAAAAGGACGACCATTGGCAAGCGGCCATAAGAAACAAAAGCTTTCCGAATAGGGCCCCATATTATAAACAATACCGTATAGTCAATGAGGAGATGAGAATAAACAAACAAGCGTTTCACTCTGAGAAGCTTACCCTAACCACTGGCACAAATCTAATTCGCAAAAGTCGAAGAGCGAGCTGCTGGCCACGCACGGATTCCCAAAATGTAGGTCCTAGGATTAGGTCCGAAGCCTATAAGTCCCAACGCAGGCAACGCTAAGGAGCCGCTGTCTCGTCGTGACCCTGGATTCGCTCATTGTATTCGACGTTTTCGAAAAACTGCCTTGAGACCTGCATATATCTCTTAGAGAAAATGAGCGAAGTTGACTTACTTGGGCCACCAATATACACACTGATGCAGCATGTACGAGTGAGACATCGACCAGAAGCGCAGGGATTGACGTCCAACGCACACGCAAAATGGTGTATAGAAAGAGGCTAAGATCAAACAAACGCTCGCAGCATTGTTATCACAGCAAGAGAGGGTCCAACTCGCGATAAGATAGCGCATTCATCCTATTGTTTTAGCAGTAAACGCAATAGAGAAACCTACTAGCGTCTCAAGTCGTCGGTCACTTCTGCAAAATACAGCGCTTGGACGTTAACAAGAGAACGCGACGCCATGCTGCTGTCGTGACACAGTCACAGCTAGAAACACCGCTTCACGTCTCCAATGGTTGAACATAAGGCAGGCTACAAATTGGAAACGTACACAATTTCTGAGGGCACCTGAAACACACGAGCGTTTCATCAGGCCTATGATATAGCTACAATGAAGAGTGTGCTCTGGATCCATGTTTTCATGTACACTCGAAGCGCAAGATTCAATTTCAGGCTGCTTCACCAGCAGAAAATTTAATTTCCCTTGAAGACGAATATGCTACGCGCACAAGTGGATGCAACGAAAATATGTCAGATTACTATACTCCACGCAAGTTGCTGAACGAAATAAAATGAAACACATCAGCGTAATGTAACGTTGTGGATAAAGAAAATGTATGTTTTAGCAATCGATCGGTATCCTGCATTAGAAAAACTATGTATCGAATAGCGTACGACGGAAAAGCAAACTAATTTCCGGCTTTTTTTTTTCAAGAATACCCCCTTTGTAATCGATTCCAGAAGAAACATCCGCATACTAGTTCCGGCAACGAAATTTGAGCGACAAAAAGAGTTCTTCGGTATAACATGTTAAAAGGGGGAAAAAATAATAAAGCTCGTTTCATGCGAAAACCACATTTAACACTTTTGAACGAAAGAGGGGGCATGGATCGAGGCCTAGTCTCTTTTTGCCAGACACAGCCTAACGAAACCAACAGAGAATGAAACTGAGGAAGGTATAGGGGACATTACTTGTTTTTTTTTTTTTTTGTTAACTGTAGCCGAGTAATTATGACATGAATGGAAAGCAATTAAATTGGATGAAAAATCAACTTGCCGCAGGTAGGGAGCGACCCTGCAGCCTACGCGTCCGATGCTCCACCAATTGAGCTACGGCGGCGGTCGCTTTTCCATCCACTTTATTGGATATTTATGTTTGTGCAATCCCGGGAGTGTTCACCAGCACCGTTCGTAGCCGAGTGTGGAACGATGACGAGTGCGGAACACTCTTTTGTAGAGTGTGGAACACTCGCCGCCGTAGAGCATCGTACGCGTTATCCGAAGGTTGTAGGTTCGGTCCCTACCTGCGGCACGTTGATTTTTCGTCCACTTTAATTGCTTTCCATTTATGTCATAATTAGGGTATACTCTGCTGCAGTTTAAAAAAGGAAAAACATAGAAGTAATGTCCTCTATACCTTCCTTAGCTTCATTGTCTGTTGGTTTCTTTAGGTTGTGTTTAACAACTTTATCACTCTTGAAATACATGCTGAGCAAGACAAGGATACGTATGCTTACTACATGGCGTTATTCCCTCCTGCATTTAATCACACCAAAATCATTGGCTCTGCACTTTCTATATGCATGAATATTAGCGTAGCCCATTAGTTTAAGTGCGATACAAGTGGATCACTACACTTACACAATACATGCGGCACATTCGTGTTACTTCTAACACCTTCAAAGGGGATGTGTCCCCTTATAAAGCCGTTTCGAAACTGTCGTGTTGTGCCGTCTTACACGAACGACGACTGTACTTACATGTGAGCTATCGCATCATGCATTGCAAACCTCAAACTAACGAACGAACGAAAAAGGAGGACATTACTGCCAGGCGTTTGGTAGCACACGCCCACTTTTATAAGGGTGCTTGCATGTCCCTAATCAAGGTGGACGATTGGGCGAGTTGGTGATTCATGATCGACGTATGTATACTGCGCGGTAGTAAACACGGTCCTTGTATCTTCTTGTCGTCCGTGTTTACTACCGCGCAGTAATACACACGTTGCATGTCCCGCGAGATGCGTACTGCTTTTGAAAGTTTTTGAAAAGTCGGGAATTTTGAGTAAATAATAGAACGATATAACATCTGCATAATTTATGTATTTCGCAAGCTGTCGTCTGTGGTGTGTACGAAGACACCTCTGATACTGATCTCGATGCTACTTGTTGTGTAACCTTGTATTGTACATAGCGCAATTCCTTCGAGTACACATTTGTGTGTTGTCACAAACGATAAGCAAAATTCAACTTTACGTGAACTATGCGTTAGTGCGTTTCAACATACTTTATTATTTTGTTCTTGCGCTTGTCAAGGCCGACGCATATTTTGCACTATATGCTGTTTCTTTCTGTTTGCTCACTTCTTTGCTTGAAGATGGACTACTTTTTCTGCGCACTGTTTGCCTAAAAGAGAAGCAATAACGGGCATTACTCACGACGCCAAGCTCTCCAACGTGCACATTTAGTTTTAAAAAGGCTCACTTAATTTTCTTATGTGTTTCGTATGCGCCAACCGTGCTATACAGGGTGTTTCAAGAAATATGTCCAACCTTCTCAAAAAATCAGGAAAATGCGATATTTGATTGCTACCTTCAGAATTGGTTTTTCTTGAGTGGCAGGGATTTTAAGATGGTTAAATAAATCATTTGGGACTGTAATTAAAAAAGTTAAATTAATTAACTTTTTAATTAGTGAAGTTAGGTGGTTCTGTCAAATGAGAGAATTGAAGTTCTTCATGCCAGAAACTCAACCCATCTTTGAGATTTCGAAAAAGTGGCGTCTAGTAATAATTGCGAAGTAATGAAATTCAACCAAATTCAATGGCGAAACCTATATAGGTATATACAGAAACAAGGAAGAACGCAACTGCCATATTCTTCTGAGACGTCGAAAATGAGTGAATGACTTTTTCTGTAGCGCTAGGCATCTTAAAATGGTTAGAGACACGACTTGAGACAGTAATTAAGAAAGTTAAATTAATTAACTTTTTAATTAGTGGAGTTAGGTGACTGTGTCAAATTGGGGAATTGAAGTTCTTCATGCCAGAAACCCATCCTAACATTGAGATTTCGAAAAAGCGGCCTCTAATAATCATTACGAAGTAATGATATTCAACCGAATTGGATGGCTTTCGCTGTTGAAAGCCGTTGCAATTCGCTGAATTTCATTACGCCACAAAAATTACTAGAGGACGCTTTTTTGAAAATATCAAAGTTCGGATAGGTTCCTCGCATGAAGAACTTCAATTCTCCCATTCGACACAATCACCTAACTCCACTAACTAAAAAGTTTAATTATTGTAACTTTCCTAATTACTGTCCTAAATGATGTCCTTAACTAGCTTAAGATTCCTACCACCACAGAAAAAGCAATTCTGAAAGCCCCGAGCAAGTATCGCATTTTCCTGATTTTTTGAGAAGGTTGGACACATTTCTTGAAACACCCTGTATATGACACGGCAGTTCAGCGTCTGCAACAACCATTTAGCTATTAGAAGATAATGTTTCTTCAAGTTCCAATGCATCATCGCAAGCTAGCCTCGGGCAACGCGGGTGCCTCATCACGGCGCTATTGTACCCGTGGCGCCCGCTGCACTCGCACATCAAGCTCACTGCTGAGAGCCTTATCAAGGGGCGTCTGTAATGTGTCGGTTGCTAGCGGCACGCATCAGGCCTGCTGATTTTCACTGAGAATACGATTTACTCAGGCACACGAAGGACATCTGGCAACAGACATGAAAATCCAGTTTTATGCCACCCAGAGAAGCCGCAACCACCAATTGACGTGCAAACACAGATGTGCCAATCTCGCGCTGGAAATGAATGACAGCGCGAGCGTTCCCAGAACGGCTCGCACTTCAGGCATACCCTCTTGAACGGATGCCGAAACCTTGGAGGTGTCGCGTAGTACTGGCTCATGCACCATCTGTGGGAATCGTCCCTGCCATCGCGAAGCTTGACGAAAGGCAGATGCGTTCTCTGCTTCATTTCTTCTCTCTCTGCAGTCGCACAGCTACACAACCACCAGCCCGTCTCGTGGGCAACCAGCAAAAGAGGCCGGAGCAGTGAATGCGACGCACCCGCAATGCAACAGTAAATTAGATAGGCTCTATTCTGTACGTCTGCGCATGCGGGCAGGGGGAGCCGAGATGCGTAATCGTGTGCGGAAAGGCAAACGTTTTCCTTCTTCTTCGTCTTTTTGCTGCTATTTCTATCCGTGCCTTTCGTTCTTCTCCTTCTTCAGGCATTGAAGCAACAGGCATAAAACATTCCCGAAGGTATTGAAGCAGTGATGTCGCCCGGCGAAGCCCTTGTACCGCGACCATGGTGTAACCTCCTTACAACGGGACGGCATGGGACCGCACAACACAGCGTAATTAGACGTCTAGCGATGCACCATGCACGGCGCTTGGATGACGCTATCCGACACGCACGATGCATGGCCACTGGTATGAAGACAGGTGACGTCCTCCACACACTGGGCTCCTTTCATCACCATGTATTTTATGTGTATACGCGAATGTGCAGTGAGGGGTACAAACCATGCATCATGTGTGTCACGAAAGCTACGGCGCCGTGTCAGGGGCTCTGTCGCAGAACTGTTGTTTTAGAATAAATATCATCGGCAATTCCATGGCGCTCAGTTTCGTTGTTAAATAAATGCACATGCATGTTGCGAACGGCAGCGTACAAGAACTGAGCAAATTGAAAAAAAAAAAGGTCTATGAGAGGTCAGCTGCGGAAAAACAATTGCGTTTGGCCTCCAAGGGTCCTCTCGGTGCATATTGCAAGGACAGTGGAATTTTCGCGTTACAAATTTGTGCTCTTAGCACGAAGCGAGGAGAAGCACCACCTAGTTGATATCTCAATATTTATGAGATAGGACTGATGATATTTCTGTTTTACATCAATGATACTGCTGCTAATGTGGATCCACATATTGAAGTTCTCCTTTTTGCAGACAACTGTTTGTTATTTTGTCGAGTAAAGCGCTCTAATGAACAACCTTTATTAAAAGAACCATTAAACATAATTTACGATTGATGTACAGCGTATGACATGGAAAGTAACTTCGATAAATCAGTCTGCATGAGTGTCACAGCAAAGCAATTACCCTTACAATTTACCTGCAAAATCGGAAGTACGAAAATCCGGCGAACAATGAAAATGAAGCATTTAGGTGTCACCATCACGCATAATTTAAGTGGGAGTGGGTACGTTGCCAGCATTTGTGGATCGGTTCAGCGAAAGCTGGGAACGTTGCGATGTAAATTAAAACAAGCATCTCCTGACATTAAGTTGAAGGCTTACACTACGGTTGTTCGACCCACTCTGGAGATATACGCAAGTAAGGGACCCATGTCGAGTAACTCTAATAAACCAGATCGAGCGAGTGCCGCTGAGCGTCTCGCTGTACGCTTTATTTTTTCTGAATATAAAAGGACTGAATATGTTACTGCGTTAATCAATAAGGCAAAACTTCCAAGTTTAGCTTCACGCAGGAAAATAGCCAGGCTAAAATTGTTTATCAACGATATATTGACATGTTAAACATTAATCCCGGGCTCTACTTGCGACCACCCCGCAGACTGTCACCTCCTTCACCCCACCCATACGTTGTTAGACCTTATGTGCCTAGAGTTGATGCTTACAAACATTCGTTCCTGGTAAAAACCATCGAAGAATGGAGTAAACCAAGCTCGGAAATATTTGACGGTACGAATTCGCTCGCGAGTTTCGAAGAAAAGCTACAGTCATCCGGTGCCTAATTTCGGCATTCTTATTTATTTTTTTGTGTATATTCGTACAACATCGTTTCTATGCTGCTGTTTTGTATTTTCCTATATGCTGTTTATACATTTCTGTTCTCAATTTGCACTGTGCTGCTTGTACTATGCTGTTTGTATATTTGCTTTCAGTGTTGTAAATTTTCCCACCCTGTCACGTGAGCCCGAAAGGGCTCACAATATTGAAAATAAAAAGAATATGGGGACGTTATAAATGAGAAGGAGAGTAAGTATTGAGTAGCTCTTTCAATACGTTTTTGTGTCCCATTGCTTTGGTGCGCTCATCGGTACTGTCACAGCATCACGCGCTTCGAAAAAAAAAAAAAAAAAGTTCGTGTCTCAAGAAGAAAAAAAAAAGAGAAGTATGAGAAGGAAAGGTCAACCGGGCCACATATGCTTTGCTACCTTGTGTGGAAAAAAATAGAGAAAGAAAGAAAGAAAGAAAGAAAGAAAGAAAGAAAGAAAGAAAGAAAGAAAGAAAGAAAGAAAGAAAGAAAGAAAGAAAGAAAGAAAGAAAGAAAGAAAGAGGAACGAAGGTACTAGCAGCGCAAACACCTTTGGCTGTCCGTTACGCCTATCGGTCACTGAGGCATGTCAGTTTCACAAACTGTAGCAATGTCCGCGTTTCCTCGGAAAATTGCGAAATGTGACTTCCAAGGAGCAATTTACAGCGAGGCTCTCTGAGATTCCGGGATTTCTTCGCGCCTTCGTCGCAAGAAATCCATTCCACGAATCGAAGAGAAAAGGCGCCTATCTCCATTGAAATTACGCGCGCAAGAGTAAATAGATTTGCTCATGCCTTTCAAGTGCTTGGGCAATTACTAAATGAAAGCTGCCCATTACTGACGAAAGTGTTACCTTGTTTCAGTATTATACGCGCTATCTCAAGAGAAATCAGCCATGATACGTATTTAGGGTTTCATCCTAAGTCCCAAAACCCAAAGAAGAGCGTCTACCAGTATTTCTGTAACCACCGTTGCAGCTCAGCAGGTAAGGTGTCGCGCTACTAAGTTAGAGGGCGCGTTTTCGATTGCCGGCCACAGTAGACCCTTAGGACGTTTGGAAAAGGGGAGTTGTATGACAAGGCTCTGACAAATACGCATCCTCTTGTCGAAAAACTGACTTTATTGTTGAAAAACTGACTCCTTATGTTTGACGATTTCATATCGCCCGAAGACTACATTTGATCTAGGACTGCTACCTTGTTTGAATACTCATTTGCTCGCACGATGTAATTAACAGGACATGCGGCGCAGCAACTTTTGGGACCGCAGATAACTTCCTACGCGACACTCTGAACCATAGATGGTGACTTTACAGGTAAGGATGACAACAGCGATTGGGGAGCTGACAGCGTAGGCCAATCCATTTGTGTAAATGTGCGTGATTTGTCCGTTGTTCAGTAATAGCAATGTTGTCTGTTTTAACGCCATTCATGGATGACGGCTCTTCGTATTTTCGAGACTCATGATGTGTACGTGTGGCTGTCTTAGGCATCGAAAAGGTGCGCAGTGGTCTTTCTGCTGGTCTAATGCCCGACGATAGGCAATGTTGATGAGCCGCACTGTGTGTTGAAAGCATGGCCAGAGGGCCCTGTGCCGGCAAAGGAGCGATACAGTAACTGAGTACCCAACATCCGGTACCTAATTCACCTGTTATATATGCCTATAGCTAGTGCCGCTCATAGGCCGGCGCCACCGCTCTCCGAACGCGCAGCGCCACGACGTCCAGATCGAGCAAAGTTTGCTTCACTCTGACTATCCCTTTACTTCCCGTTCCCCTGTGTCTGTTTCTGTTGAGGTGTCCTCAGTGGAGAGACAGTTATCGTGCACTCCAAACCAAATGTCCTTACCTTTCCTACAAGAATCACAAGACGTCGGCGTGTGATACTGGCATCGCAAAACGAGCCTCGTTTGCTGTTTTTCGTCAACTAACAAGTAATTAACGTTGATTAATACTCCAAACTGAGGCCGTATCGACAGTGTAAAAGACCCTCGGAATTCTTTTTTATTCCACACTTGACCATACTTTTTAGTTATGATGCGTACTACCGAGCCACTGAGATAGTTGACAAGGATCGGGGGAAAAATTATGGTCTTTTTGTCGTCTTAGATTATGGTCTCTTATCAATAAGTACGTTCCATGGACTCTGATGATGGCAGTGCAATCAAAGAAAAGATAATACAGCTTTGCCCGTATTTGTTTGGGAGCGTTCACAGGGATTTCGTTCAGTTACGTGTGAACATCGCTACGAACGTTGTGTGACGTAGCCTTTATCGCGTTGTAACTACATAATGACTTTTTGTTATCACTGCATTTAACGTGTTTTAGAGCGATGTCTTTCACAAAAAACTTGGAGGACACTTGAGCTTCGCCTTCAAGAGCAGAACGCGATAGCGTAATCGGGCCCCGCGCGCATCGCCTTCTCAACTGCTAGCCTTGCTTCGCGATTCACGGTGCAGGCCTCAACCGTGCCGCAAGGAAGCGAACGGCCTGTACGCGTAACATAAGCCGTTTCAAACTCTCCTAGAATGCCTACTGCAAGTACAGTTGCGCTGTGCCCATTACGCCAAAGTTTTTCCTTTTACGAATTAGTGAAGGGCCCACTACACGCCCGTAAGTCAACACGCGAACCTACGCGGTTGCTCACTTTGTTCATGCTTTTGCTGCTGATGATGATTAAATATGTCTGAGCGCTTTGCAATGGGTGGGCCTTTAAAGCACCCGCTCGTTGCGCAATTCACATGTATTGACTCCTGGCACGATTCTACGCTTCTGCCACACAATATTACATGCGTTGAGGAGACTCCTCCCACTGCAAGACATTCATATACTGTTTTTTTTTTTTTCGAAGCTGTTTCAAGCAATGGCGTGGGTCTGTGGTAGAACGCCTATATGCCACGCAGAAGACCTGGGTTCGATTCTCACTCAAACCGAAGACTTTTATTATTTATGTTATTTGCATCTTTCTCGATTTTTCGGTCACGGACAACGCTGATTTTTCGCTCACAACTAACGATGCTGACGCCGACACCGGAATTTCTGCGAAATGAGCTCTTTGACGCTATTGAGTTAAAATTTATTGTTGAGATGGCTCTGCCCTGTCAACAGTACCTATATACGGTTTGCAGTGATATCAATGCTTCCCGGCGATTAGAGATTACGCATGCTTGTCACTATTACTGTGATTTCTCTCTCGCTTATTATATGCATACATTTTCAAAATTGTCATTCTTTTAGTATATTGCTCGTTATTTTGTTATCATCAAATAATGTGAGTTGTTTTTATTTCTATTTGTCTATCTCTATTGCTGTGTCCCTTACTGTTTTACTTTGTTTTCAGCTGACACATTGGGATAATGGCTATCGGTATACTGATAGCCATTATCCCAATATTGTCGCCATTAATAAACAGCAAAGCAAGTAGGACTACGTTCGTGCGGGCTCGATCACGTACTATGCTGTCTGTTGGAAACATAACGTTGTATGAAAACTATCGTTTTCGCGTTCAACCATATACGCAAGGAAGACCCCTATATTTGTGAAAAAGTAAAAAAAAAAGTGAAGTGTACCTCGAAGAATGCGCTGATCGAGTCCATTTTATGTTCACCAAGAGAAACACGATCTTCACTTGGCCAATCCCATGTCTATGGGAATACTGCGTGACAGGCTATCGCGTAAGCGCTCGCCGCACGCTGCTCGCTCGATAGGCTCCCACGCGCGCGGTGGTACGGCGCCAACATTGCCGCCAGCCGGGCGAGTAAGCGAACGGTAGCAAGCGAGCGCGAACCAAGAGGTGCCATTAATAAGGACAGACTGTCAAGGCACGCACCGGAGGTGTTCTCGGTTGTCCCGTGGCATCGATTGCGTCGGCGGTGGGATCCAAATCGGGCGGCTCTACAGCCCGAACACCATCCGTCTCCAGGTGCTGGTTGCCCCGCGGCCTTTCTTCTTCTGATCGGCAGCCGCGGGTGAGCTGTCACCTCACAACGATTGTCTCCGCGCCGCGCGGTCACATGTCCGGACCACACCCGCAGTGCACGCGCCACAGCACGACAGGTCGTGGGAGAAAACCGATTTGCACTATAGTGTAACAGCCGGACCGCACGAATCGATCTCGACAAACATGGAGCACAGCGGGCGTCATATGCGCATACTTCTTCGGTAGGGAAACAGCCGTATGTATGTACTACGTGAATGCAATCCGTCGTTATCTATCAATAGATTCGGCAAAGGGACATTTGAAAGGCAAGGAAACTGCCACAAGGATACAAGGCGCAGAAAGAAAACGTATGGGACGAGCTCAAAGGCTGATCACGAGGTCGATTTCAGAGAATGAAATAGGACAAACGTAACGTCCACGTTGTGTAGTAAACCATTCTCGCATGTGCATATTCTATAAGCAAATGTCCGATGCGGTTTGGCACTTGCTGTGCTTGTACGCGTAAATGTTTGAGGCCCGTGTACTAAGATTTATATTCCATTTCACCACTACTGTTCAGCCAACGCTTCCTCTAGAAAGATGCCTGCGGCGTCGCTCGCTATCCCATTGTAGCCGTCCTGCCTTCAGTTGTCGTCGCTTGCCGAAGGATGGCGCCACGTTCTCCCTTCTTATTTTTAATGGGGCTGGCGTGACGTCAGGGGTGGTAATGTGCGCATGCGCAAATATGTGATGCAAGCGGCCACAGCAAGGATCGCCAGCTACCGCCTCCATAAGAAACGAGGAAGGAGGGAAATGGAAGGGCAGGAGGTATTTGACTCACGCGGCAGGCATCTTTCTAGAAAAGGCGTTGGTTCAGCACTACCAAGGCTACGGGGTGTAAGCAAGCCACCCACTTGCGCAGCAAAACATAGTTCCAGATATAATTGCCTTACACTTGGCAGGGGTGAGACATTTGCGCTTGTTTGGCACGTGTTACGTCATATCGATGCTTTATATGTTTATTCTTCTGCGCATTGATGTCGTGTGCCTTTAATTGCTGTATCAGTAACCGCCGATAACTGCGGTTAGAAATCAAAATGGCAGCACCCATGCAGACGTGACCGCCCGCTTCGACCCGAACTTGCGCTTGATGTACGCCCACTGCGTTGGAAGCAGCAAATAAATGGTGAAATGAGCCATCGCGCTCTGCCATCTCACGCTGAGGACAAAGCATGAGGCACATTTTGCTGTTGTTATTTGCGAGATCAGCTGTTTGTTTAGCCACGCCCGCTAAGCCTAACGCCCCGATAATTTGATAAAGGTTCATGAAATTTGGCGCAATATAGTCGCGAATACATTGCTGTCGAAGCGTCAGCATATTCATCTGACTCAAATACAAGCATGAGTTCATAACTTACGGGTCACGATGATGACTCGATAAATTCAAAGCGGAGGGCACCAGCTGCAGTGTGTGCAGCCATCTTTTTTTCAGCGATGCCGTCTGTTCACTTTACTCACCCTACGCATGCGAGCAGACGCCAACGAGACGCTGAGAAGACAACGCGACGCGGATGAATACATGTAGAGGGGCTAATCACCCTTCCTATTGGCTAAGGGGCCCTGTAGCCTTCACAGAGCTGAAGGTAACTTCTGAGATGGAGTATACGAGCACGTTAAAAAACCTCAGGTGGTCGAACTTTCCGGAGCCCTCCACTACGGCGTCCCTCATAATCATATCGTGGTTTTCGGACGTTAAACCCCAGATGATGATGATATTGCCACGGAAAACTGCCATCAGTCCGTACAACGCAGGCGTCGCAAACAAAGCGAAACGAAGACGGCACCGCTAGGACAGATGAAGCCAGCCGCAATGCGCCGGCCGGCCCTGCATGCGCACGAGCTTCAGCCGAGCGGCCATCGCGCGTGAAGAAGAGAAAGACGGCGTTCGAAGGAGAGGCTCGTGAGAGCTGCGGACTTTCGGTTCCTTCCGAATTTTCTGTGTTTCCTTTTTGCTTTGGGCACAAGTTCGCCCCTAAATAAATAGTGTAAATACCAAATCCTTGTGGAGACCGGTGTTACATTTCTGGTGGAGGTGCGGGGTAGATGATTCCGAGCCCCAGAGAGCGCAGCCCAAGCCGTGATCAACCGGAAGCCGTGGAGCTTACACCGGTGCACCAACGGGCCAGCCGCCGTATTCGAGGAGATTCACCAGAATTCGGACCCCTTCCCGCTGCTTCAAGAGTACCGGCGACTGAGACAAGCGACACCACCACCATGACCAGCCAAGTTATACCGTCGCAGCTCATCGTGAGCCAACCTGTGATACCCAAGGTATTCCACGGCGACTCGTTCGAGGACGCCGAAGACTGGTTAGACCACTTCGAGAGAGTGGCAAATATCAACCAATGGAACGAAGAACGCAAGCTGCGCAACGTCTACGTTGCTTTGGAAGACTCTGCACGAGTGTGGTACGAAAACCACGAGGCATCCCTAACGTCTTGGGAAGAGTTTCGGCGGCAGCTACTGTGTACGTTCGGTAACAGTGATCGCCGGGAAAAGGCAGAAGCAGCTCTTCGTACACGGAACCAACGCAACAACGAGACTGTTGCGATGTACATAGAAGACATGTCCCGCCTGTTCAAACGAGCTGATCCCAGCATGACTGAAGACAAGAAAGTGCGCCATCTCATGCATGGGGTAAAACAAGAGCTGTTCGCGGGACTTGTTCGCAATCCGCCTCGCACAGTTGCGGAGTTTCGGTCGGAAGCAACAACCATCGAAACGACGCTGCATCAGAGAGCCCGGCAGTACAATCGCGACGTAGCCTGTACATCAGCTGGAGTCTACTCGGCAGGCGTTGCGGATAACCTGGACACACTGCGGGAGCTCGTCCGGTCGGTAGTCAGGGAGGAACTACGCAAGCTGCAGTCACCCGATGTTTCACCGGAGCTGTCTATTGCTGATGTTGTGCGAGAAGAAATTAGGCACGCCATACGGGAGCCACAGAGTGATTCAATACCGACACGACGCGCGGTAACGTACTCTGAGGTGCTCAGGCGACCTACTGTCCACTGTGCGCCGATCGAAACGCCAAGTACCTACGCACAGACAACACGCAGTTCGCCCCATATGGTAGAGGCAGCACGCAGTCCACCTCGCGCGGCAGAGACAAGGCCTCGAAAAAGTGACGTATGGCGAGACGCCGAACGTAGGCCCCTGTGCTTCCACTGTGGAGAGGCTGGTCACTTGTACCGATTTTGCCGATACCGCCAGGCTGGTCTTAGGGGATTCGCCATCAACGCACCGTGTCCTCGAAACGGCGAAAGACCGTCCGACATCGAAGAATACCTATGCTCGCGTCAGAACTTTGATCTGCCTCGTCGTCATCAGCCACGCTCGCTATCCCCTATGCGCCACCGCTCGCCCAACCCGCGTCCCTTCCCAAGCGCGGCCAGGCATCGTTCGCCTAGCCCAAACCCGGGAAACTGAAGACCGCGACCTGTGGAGGCAAGGCCGCTGGCGATCAGACATGTGAAGATCCTCCACAGCAATATCAGCATGACGACGACTGTTTACAGGTAAAGAAGTACAGTAGCGAGAAAATAACTTCAGACTTGCCGCTGGCAATTGACGGACTAGAGCTCAATGCTTTAATCGATACCGGTGCGGACTACTCTGTGATCAGTTACGACTTAGTGAAGAAACTAAAGAAAGTCTTAACCGAATGGATTGGACCTCAAGTGCGTACTGCAGGCGGTCACCTTATAACGCCTCTCGGCAGGTGCACCGCAAGAGTTGGGATACGGGGTTTCACTTACGTCGGTGACTTCGTCGTCCTGCCCGTGTGTTCGAGGGAAGTTATACTCGGAATGGATTTCTTACAAGATAATGGTGCCATTATCAACTTACAGAGGTCAAGCGTGTCATTTTCGACGGAACATGCTATAAAGGTAGCAGAAGCAGACGAACGATACACCACTCCACTACGCGTCGTCGATGATGATGTGACCGTACCGCCACGAAGCAGTGTAATGGTTCTCGTCAGGAATGATACATTTAACGACTGCGAAGGTGTGGCTGACAGCAACATGGATGTTTTCCTGAAAAAAGGCGTTTGTGTGGCACGAGGAATTATTCAGTTGCGAAACGGGTGCGCAGATATCCTCCTGACAAATTTCGGGAACGAATTCCAGCATATCGCGAAGGAGACAACCATAGCCTTTCTCCATGAGTTCTGTGCAGCGACAGAAATATGCAGTCTCGAAACAACGTCAGTGGATGTAAAACCAAGACCTGACGTCTGCGACGTAATATCTGTCAATCCCCAGCTTTCAGAAATTCAACGGCGACAGTTGTACGACCTCGTACGGGAATTTGGCACCTGCTTCTCCAATAGCTCAAAGGTACGGCGCACGAGCATTGCAAAACACAGGATCATAACGGACGAGACAACCAGGCCGGTCTGCCAGCATCCATATCGTGTTTCGCCAAAGGAAAGGGAGGTGATCAAGAATCAGGTACGGGAGATGCTTGAAGATGATGTTATCCAGCCTTCTAACAGTCCGTGGGCATCCCCCGTGGTGCTTGTCAAGAAAAAGGACAACACGCTGCGGTTTTGTGTCGACTACCGGAAACTGAATGCTGTGACTAAGCGGGATGTATATCCCCTTCCGCGCATCGACGACACGTTAGATCGACTTCGGTGTGCCAAGTTTTTCTCATCGCTGGATCTGAAAAGCGGATACTGGCAAATCGAAGTTGATGAACGCGATCGCGAGAAGACTGCATTTGTTACCCCGGATGGACTCTATGAATTTAAGGCTCTCCCATTTGGTCTCTGTTGTGCACCTGCAACGTTCCAGCGCATGATGGACACTGTACTTTCCGGATTGAAGTGGCAGTGTTGTTTAGTGTACCTAGACGACGTGATCATCTTCGCCGCTACATTCGAGGAGCACATCAAGCGTCTGCGGTCAGTGTTAGAGGCAATCCGTTCGGCAGAGTTGACAATTAAGCCAGAGAAGTGTCAATTCGGTTTCGAAGAACTTCGATTTCTGGGGCACGTCGTCAGCGCCCAAGGTGTTCGTCCTGATCCCGATAAGACAGCCGCCGTCGCAAGGTTTCCGGTGCCAACAGATAAAAAGTCAGTACGGAGGTTTCTGGGTCTATGCGCTTATTATAGACGATTTGTCCGAAATTTCTCGAAGATCGCAGAACCCTTAACGAAACTTACGAGAGAAGATGCCCCCTTCCAGTGGCAAAACGAGCAACAAAGCGCCTTCGACGACTTAAGAAAACGACTGGAAAAGCCCCCAATTCTTTCTCATTTTGACGAGACAGCTGACACAGAAATACACACAGACGCCAGTAACATCGGCCTTGGATCCATTCTAATACAGTGGCAGAATGGCGAAGAAAAAGTGATAGCTTACGCCAGCCGGACTCTATCGAAAGCGGAAACCAACTATTCAGCCACAGAAAAAGAATGCCTTGCCGTCATCTGGGCCATCAGTAAATTTCGGCCGTACCTATACGGTAGGCCTTTCAAGGCAGTCAGCGATCACCATGCCCTTTGCTGGCTGGCGAACCTCAAGGACCCATCTGGACGATTAGCAAGGTGGAGCCTCAGACTGCAGGAATATGATATCACCGTGGTATACCGTTCTGGGAGGAAGCATACCGATGCCGACTGTTTGTCGCGGGCGCCTGCAGACACAGCACTATCAGAGGAAGAGGACTTTCCATTCGTAGGGGTTGTCGAGACTACTAAAATAGCCGAATGTCAACGCGCAGACGAAGAATTGCTCCCGCTCATTAAACGCCTGGAAGGAGCCAATGTACGAATACCTCGTATATTTTCTCGAAGCCTCACATCGTTCTGCCTCCGAAGAAATGTTCTTTACAAGAGAAACTTTAAGCCAAACCGTGAGAAGTTCTTGCTTGTCGTTCCTGCAACTATGCGACAAGAAATACTACGAGCGTGCCACGATGAGCCCACATCTGGACATTTGGGCGTGACTCGAACGCTTGCTAGAATCAGTCTGCATTATTATTGGCCCAAGCTACTAGCTTCAGTACAGCACTATGTAAAGACATGTCGTGAGTGCCAAAGACGAAAAACACCAAGTATAAAACCGGCTGGCCTCCTCCAACCTATAGATCCACCGAAAGCGCCGTTCCAACAAGTTGGAATGGACCTCCTTGGACCCTTCCCGACCTCTTCACTCGGCAAGAAATGGATCGTTGTGGCGACGGATTACTTAACCAGATACGCCGAAACAGACTCCTTACAACGGGGAACGGCGGCTGAAGTGGCACAGTTTTTTGTAAACAGCATAGTCCTCCGGCATGGCGCTCCAACTGTCGTAATCACAGATCGTGGAACGGCCTTCACAGCGGAACTTATGAAGTGCCTGCTGAATATGACTCACACTATTCACAGAAAAACCACCGCCTATCATCCCCAAAGCAATGGCCTGACTGAACGGCTGAACCGAACTCTAACCGACATGATCTCTATGTATGTCGATGTCGAGCACAAAAAGTGGGACGAAATTTTACCCTGGGCCACCTTCGCCTATAACACCGCCGTACAAGAGACCACCAAGGTTACCCCGTTTCAACTAGTTTACGGTCGTGAAGTTGCCACAACACTGGACGCTATGTTACCGATAGACCAAGATGACTACCCCCCTGATCTTGACGACTTTCTACAACGAGCGGAAGAAGCCCGCCAATTAGCAAGGTACCGAATACGTCGCCAACACCGGATCGACGCCGACCGCTACAACCGGGGAAGACGTGAAACGCGGTATGACGTTGGCGACAAAGTGTGGATATGGACCCCAGTACGACGACGCGGTCTGTCTGAAAAACTCATTTGCCGATATTTTGGTCCCTATGAAGTAGTACAACGACTCAGTGACCTGGTTTATGAAGTCAAGCCTGCAGGACACTCGCCTTCGCGACGACGCAATCCCACTGAGCGCGTACACGTTGTGCGCATGAAGCCATACCACGACCGACACGAAGATTAGCCACCCCCGTCGCCCACTGTACTACCACCTCGTTCCTCGAAACCCGCCCACAAATGCAACTCTGCATACAGCCTCATCGCACGCATCGGGGCGATGCGTCTTGAGAGGGGGAATAATGCCACGGAAAACTGCCATCAGTCCGTACAACGCAGGCGTCGCAAACAAAGCGAAACGAAGACGGCACCGCTAGGACAGATGAAGCCAGCCGCAATGCGCCGGCC
>NC_051176.1:176694444-176761944 GCF_013339695.2 Rhipicephalus sanguineus
AGTGAAATAACAACACGCAACACACAACGCGAATTCTGTAACTAGGCGTCACACAATGCGAATTGCGCAACGAGTGGGCTGTTGGATGCTTCCAACCCATTACAAGGGGATCTGCAATAATTCTTCATCGTCATCAGGCACAACACCAACAAAGTGCGCATAATGCCTTAGATGTTTTTAGCGGGTACCACGGCTCTCCGTTGAATGACGAAAAATGGCATAGTGGCTGCTTCCCTACTTCACAGAAATTATGATTTATAGTTAAATAGCAACCGGGCGTCACACAATGCGAATTACGTAACTGGTGAGCCGTTTAAAGCTTCCAACCCATTACAAAGGGCTGAGCCACAATTCTTCATCGTCATCAGTCGTCACGTAAACAAAGTGCACATAATGCCTTACATATGTGTAGCTGGAACTTCGCTTCTGCGCACAATGACGAGTAATGGCGTTGTAGGTGCTTCCCAATTTCACAAATATTGATTTATGGCGTAGTGGGTACCTTGCTAGTGTACTTGTATAGTAGCCCCAAGTGAGTTTACAACGAACGGAGCGCTGGGCTCTAGAAATGCCGCTCGCGACCGAGCGTGCCGGGGCGCACCGGCCCGCGCTCCGCGTTTCGCCCTGTTTTTCTAGCTTTCGCTGTGACTGTGCTGCGCTTTTCGCGCAGGCCTGACATTTTTTGTTTCATTTTAAAATAAACTTTTTTCTTTTTTGTCTGAAATAACCTTTTGTTTTCGCACACCCCTCGAAACTTTTTTTTCTTTTTAATTATTGTTACTTACAATATTTTGTTCGACCGCACGCAAGATTGTTTTTTTTTGTGTTTCTAATATGCTTTGTTATAATAAACATTATGCTATCAATACAATAAAGGCCGAAAACAAGGGTCGCTAGGAGGTCCTTCAACAGAAGGCCCACTGACAGTGTTTCTGTTGCACTCGGGACCTCCTTCTGTAACAGAACAAGCAATACTTTGCTGCTGGCCATGTGTTGTCTGGCGCAACCATGTCACGTGTATTTTCGTGATGTTAGTCCTTCAATAAAGAAATGTTATGTAACTTCAAATGTGAAAAAGGACTTCAACAGTCCCAACATCGCCATATTTATGTAGCACATACCTCGTACCCAAAAGAAGCGTGCTCGTGCAGTTCGGGCGTTTCCCGACGAGGAGCGCGTGTTTTCGTGTTCAAATATTTCGGAGCGTGGTGCGTAACTGCGTCTGGCGTCAAGTTCTCACTTCTTTGAAATGTGGAAAAAATTATAGCTCACACACTTCAGAGCTTTGTCGCTGCGATGGAGGTTCTTTTTCTTCTATTTTCACATTTTTGTGGCATTTTGCACCGCCTTACCCTACATGTTTTAAGGCGACCCCTCCCAATACACGACGAACACACTGACATTCTGCGAACACCACCAATATAGCGCGCCGCCACGCCAACTTAACGAACCGCGCTTTTACGAGCCGGCTGCTCGTCCCAGCAGTTTCAAGCACTGGTCTTCCAGTGGCTTCGTGGTTGAACTTTTTTCTTTTTAAATAATCTTTTGCTTTTTTGTGTTCTTGTTTTTTTTCGTGTTTCTAGCTTGTCATGCAAGGCCTGGGTTCGATGCTCAGACGGGATGTTAATAAACCAAACTTCAACAGAAGATTTTTTATTACCCAAAAGAAAGTTCGGGCGTATGTTTATGGTGCTTATTTATATTCACTATTTTCACATTTTTGCATCTTACCCTACATTTTTAAGTCTCGAATTTTAGCTCACGGACTGGTGTGGCTTCGTGGTTGAACGACGCCGCCGCCAAAGATTTTTATTATTTACCGACACCGACACCGGAATTTCTGTGAAACGAGCTCTTTAACGCTGTCGCGTTAACATTGGGGCAGCTCCGTACTATGGTGCGAAGACTGAGGAAACAGCGGTGCTGGTTGCATTACCCTCCTCCTTTCCCTCCTCTTCACCTTCTCTTGCCTTTCCCGCTCCTTGCTTTACTATAATATACAAGTATATTTTATGCTTTACACTCTGCATCCTCCTTACCCTCAAATCACTCCTCCTCATCCTCACTTTTCTTTCTCACCCCTTGCTATACTTTTCCATACATTGCTATGCTATGATTACCCTCTCCCCTCATCCTTTCTACCCTCCTCACCCCCACATATCACTCCTCCTCACAATCACATCCCTTTCCGGCCCACTTGCTATATCATACTATAGATGGCTACGCAATGCCTTACCCCTTCAGAAGATCTTATGTAGGGATTAGTTAGAACATAATGGATGAAAAGTCAGCGATTCAAAGTTCACAAAGAAGGCAGACACGAACGATGAGACGAAGCGCATCCAGCAACTGATTTAAAAGTAGACAAGAAGGGGTGGGTAAAAACATAAAAGGATAGGGCACTGTTGGCAAACCGCGCATGGGCAAACGTGATTGCTAACAATTGTAAAAACCCTTGTATTTTTCTTGGAAATTTACGTTACCAAAATGCCAAGTCAGAATCCAAGATTAAAGATGTACGGCGACCAAAATCTTTGTTTCACTAGAAATGCAACTTGCTTGTCTTTAAGTGCAACGGACGGAGAGCCCACGCATGCGCCAAACTGTCCCGACGGCATAGCGTACGCTTCTACAATTGTCTTTTTTTTAATTCGGTTCCTGCTGTGTCAACATAGTTTTGGCACTGAAATTCGGGTTACGCTTACAGGCAGATCAGCGCTGAGCGTGATTTCCCTCGATTGCAACTCTATTACACATATTCTTTTGTTCCTGTAGCCTTTCGTTGAGGCACCTGCCCGTCTGTCTAATGTATAATGAGCCGCTGGACAGAGGAATCCTATAAACTGTATACTTTTTCCTTGCACTCAACAAATCACTTGACACGTTTGACGTTACATGTTGCTTCTCGGGCGTCTTCACCAGTGCTCTACATGTTAATTTTAGACACAAACCTATCGATTTTTTGGGTGCCGAGAATATCATTGGCCCATCGCACCGGGAAGCCATTATTTTTAATTTGTGCGTTATTGTGTGCAAGAACGGCAACACAACCACCAGATTCCTGTTTATTTTCTAACACGAAAGTGCTTTATGCCGGGGTCCACTGAAACTTTCATGACGTATTTCCGTCACTGAAATACGTCGGCAAAATGAAGGCCATGAAATGGCAAAAAAAAACTGTCAAGAAGTTTTGATGGCAGGAGTCGAACCCATGACCTCTCGGTCCGCGATGATGGCTGGCAGGAGTTTAGTCCGCTGAGCTACCGCCAAACAAATAACGGAGGCTACATGAACGCGCCTTTTAACTTTCACACTTTCCTCTCTCAGTGCTCTTGGATGGATGCTATGGGCGTCCTCTATATAACGGGTCGGTGAGATGTGTGCCACCAGGTTAAAAAAAAAACGCGCCGTATTTTCCAATGTAAACTCGAATGGTGCGTTTACACTGGAAATGTGATGTCTTCAACGTTTTAAACACCGCGGGGTGGCTTTAGCCCGAGCCTCGCTCATAGCATCCATCCATATCGACAAACAGCTCTCCGACGCTCGCCTGGCTGTCGCAACGCTTTCCCCGCTCGCCCTGTGTGAATTAACGGCCACGCTAGAACAGACGATGCGCGTAGCGTTTCTCTTCTCGTTTCACGACGTTTTGAAGGAGTGCATATCAAGTTTCAGTGTTTATTATGTGCCCGTTGATGCCATATATGCACGGGTTTCACCATATGCGGTGTCCACATATATGTTAAGAACTTCAGCTGCAGCAAGGGTTAAATCATGATCATGGACGTTAGTCGTAGGTACGGTGATGTGCCACTAGGTGTCAACGTGAGTGCGTCCACATCAAGCGGTGCCATGTCTTCCAAATAACAGTAGACATTGTACAAGCTCTGACATACCAATGCACTATAAACAATCAACTGCTACTGGGACGACACGTTTCACTTTCGTGTTATACCGATTCCTATGACAGAGGGATCAGCCATCTTTTCTTTAGCTTTACCGGGATTGTTTCTTTAGCTTTACCGGGAACACCTAAGGGGTGGCACTTCTCCGGATCTTTAAATAAAGTTCTTCGTACCGTACCGGGAACACGCGAAATTACGCAGCTGTTCAGTGTGTTGATGATTTTGCTGATGATGATGCTTAAATATGTCTCAGCGCTTTGTAACAAGTGGGCCTTTAAAACACGCACTCATCGTGTAATTCACATGTTTTGACGCCTGGTGCGATTCTACGCGTCTGCCACGCAATATTGCATGCGTTAAGGAGACTCCCTCCACTACATGACATTCATATAGTGTTCTTTTTTTTTTCGAAGCAGTAGAACACGTGGTAGAACACGTGCTTCCCACGCTGACGGTTTGGGTTCGGTTCTCACTTGAACCCGAATATTTTAATTATTTATTTTATTTGCATCTTTCTCGATTATTTATGTAGTGTTCTTTTTTGTCAAAGACGTTTCAAGAAATAGCGTGGCTCTGCGGTAGATTACCTGTTTGTATCAGACGGCCTCGGTTCGATTCTCACTCGAAACCGAAGATTTTTATTATTTATTTTATTTGGGTCTTTCTCGATTTTTCGGTCACGGACAAGATGCATCATTTTTCGCTCACAACCAGCGACGCCGTCACCGACGCCGACACCGGAATTTCTGCGAAACGAACTCTTTAACGCTGTTGCGTTAAATTCCTGATACCATGAGAATAAATTGCTTGACTCGTATCCCACGAAGTAAAATGCACTCCATTGAAACATTTCACGTGCAACAGCAGCGCCAGAAGACAGCCTAAGGAGCAGAAGCAAGATCGGAGGGGCGGAATAAACATCCGCCGTGGTAACTGGAATACCTCATCGCGAAGCAAGAGCGTCCGTAATCTGAAAAAGTTCACATGTTTGCACTTATGCTTGCAATAGAACATTCCTAAGCTTAATTTCGGCGAAGCTTAGTGTGTGACACTCCCGCGTTAACGACGAAGCATAAATGTGTGGTTGTGTTCAACGGGGCGTATCTTTTTGTCCCCCAGTGACCCATGTCGGCGACTTTGGACTAATAAATGTTAGTACTGCCCTCTGAATTTTGTGAAGTGCTTATTGGTAGTATCGCATGACTGAATTTGTGAAGACGAGCGACAGCGTAGTCAAAGGCACCGAATAGGTGTGCTATAGAGGTTGTCTGAACAGCAAATACTCAGAGGGTTCCTTATGCAATCGCCTAAGACGACTCGAAGGCGAAATCCATTTCCCTGTTCTTTTTATTCTCGGTCGACGGGCTGATCCTCCCCTCCCCCGCCATATTCAAAAGCTTTCCGAACTTAAAGGGAGGCTGAAGCACTTAAAAAAATGTCTTTGGAGTGTGTAATCATAGTTTGATCCCTGCTGCATTCGAAAACCAATGTAATAATTCACAGATGAACGCAAATAGCGTTTCTTGGCAAAAACCGCGGCTGCAGCCGCAGGGCTTCTTGAGATGCTGAGTGAACGCGTTGACGTCATCTTCGGCGTGCCGTGTCATTGGAAACATCAGCACAGTTAAAGAAAGCATGGCCTTGCGATCAGTTCCACAAACGCGCGCAGCCGGAACTAGTCACGGAGGCCACGGTTGAAGATACGACTGTGCTGCGCGGCTCCGCCAAAGCTACCGACGATGACGTAGTTCCGGTTAGTTTCGGCGCGTTCGCGTGGGCGGAGCAAGACGAACTTTTCTTTTGCGTATTTTAAAGCTCCTGCTGCCAAAACAGCGGAAAAAATTACGCCATTGTCGACAATAATGTTGGTCCTTCTTAACAACAATGTTTTACCGAATTGTAAAAGCTCTACAGCTTCCCTTAAAGGTGGTTTTGAACATGCCTCCAGGATCGGAGGCATTGCAAGCTTTCTGCTCCTCACAAGGTTTTGCAGAGCCTCCGTGATTGGCCCGCCTTGACCAAGCAACGATGTCCTTCGATGTCGCCACCAAGGTATATGTAAACTGGTAGCGTAACTTCCGTGGAAGCCCACGTGTCAAGCCGGTGGCTAGTTGTTGCAACAGTCGCCATCTATGTGAGGAGGGGACAAACAGAATTAGAAAAAAAAAGGAAAAAGATGACGTCACAACCGGAAGCGGGAATGACGTCACGTTTTAACGCGATGGGCGCGAATTTATGGATTTTTTTGACAGGGCGCCGCTTCTTACTTTTTTTTTTATAGCTGCACGTTCTTTTTCTTATCACTACGACGGCTCCATAATGGAAGCCTGCAAGATAACGGGAAGACGAAAAAGACAGACTTGATAAATAAGGTGTATTTTATTGGCGAAATATTGCAGTTGAACAGGATATTACCCCAAAATATATAACACAGAAATCAGAAGTAGCATAACAATTCAACGTGCACACAAACCTTGCACACGTGTTGCTCTTGCATCCGTAGACAGCGCAGCGTTTGTTCGCGTAGCGTGGCGGACTCATCGTCCCGAAGGGCGACAGCACGCCGGCCGTGCGCTGGCAAAACACAGTCAATGAAACGGTTCCCGATGGCTGCGATGGGCTATATTACCTTCTGCCAAGTACCACGACTAGAAAACAACGCTTATGCGAGGAAATCACCTACGGACGACAGGCACAAACCTACTGCGCAAAAACAAGCGACGCCATTTGCATCTGAAAATGCGCAAAACCGTTGGCCCATGTAACCAGACTGCCTGCATGTGCCCGCTGTTTCTCAAAATAAACGAAACAAATTGGCCACTCAACCACATACCCAAGAATAAACTTTGATTAAAATAATCTACTAATTTAATTCGTGACAAATAAAATTAAAAGTAATGAAAATAAACGCTTAATTAATTGTTTGTTTTCATTATTTGTCCCCCCCTCACCTAGTAGCGCTATAATCGTCACGCGGGTGTTGGATGTTTGTCGCAATAGGTTTCCGACCACTTTTCGTTCCGACTTTCGCGACCTATTTAGATTGATGACCTTGGTCGCCACTACGATGTCTCAAAATCTGGCGATCTGTGACGTCATCATGACGTCACAGAATGACGTCATTAATGACGTCATGTTACTCTGAGGTAATGTGACTTTTGGTACGCTGACTGCACGTACACGCACGTACACAAGCACGCGCATATTCACGTGAGCATCACGTGACTCTAGACCCTCAATTACATTTTTTGCATCCTTCGACGCCGTCGCCGGTCTCGCGAAGTATCGTCACATGTCGCCAAATCTCGAAGACGCCGGCAGTCAATTTTCGCGTTTGATGAGACACCTAAGGCTTTCGCCTTAGAAAGGGCCTCATACCAGTTGGCTGATGTTTCTATGGGCGGTGTATTCGTCAGGTGCATCATAAGCGCGGCATGAAAGTCATGTCGTACATGATATGCATGTCCCAATTTTCATGTTAGGACCTGTCGTTTATGTTCTTTATACAATCATGTCATGCCATATCAATATTGGTATATATCCAATGAATGAAACGGCCGCGAACGCACCATGAGCGTGGCATGTAAATCATGCCGTACATGGCATACATGTCATGATTTTAATGTTATTACTTCTAATTTATGTTCGGCATATAGTCACGTCGCACCATACAAGTTTTGGTATCTATCAAACTAGCGAAACGGCTACGAGCGCACCCTGAGCGTGGAATGTTAGTCATGCCGTACATGACATGCATTTATGATTTTGATATTACCACCTGTCATTTATGTTCATCATGCAGAAATGTCACGCCATACGAATTTTGGCACATATTCATTTAATGACACGGCCGCGAGCGCCCCAACGCCGTGTCTTGTAAATCATGATGTACATGACATGGATATCATGACTTGCGCGTTACGACCAGTCAATTATGTTCGTCTACACTCTTGTCACGCCTTACCAATTTTGGTATACATTTAATTAACGAAACGGCAGGGAGAGGACAAGACCGTGGCATGTAAATGATACCGTTCATGATATGCATGTCAAGATTTTGACCTTATGACCTGTCATTTATGTTCGTCATGCAGTCACGTGATGCCACACCAATTTTGGTGTACATCCCGTTAACGAAACGGTCAAGAGAGCACAAAGTCGTAGGCGGCTTGATAGATAGATAGATAGATAGATAGATAGATAGATAGATAGATAGATAGATAGATAGATAGATAGATAGATAGATAGATAGATAGATAGATAGATAGATAGATAGATAGATAGATAGATAGATAGATAGATAGATAGATAGATAGATAGATAGATAGATAGATAGATAGATAGATAGATAGATTCCATTATGAGGATGACCATGATTACTAAATAAATATAGATGTCAGTGCTAATATTAAAACGCTACAACGCCATTTCGGATACTTTTCGTTTGACAGCACTGAACACTAGGTTGCATATAATTAATAGATAGTAATTAATCTTGATTACTAATCAAAGATAAAAATGAGCAGTAGAAATCCATTATATGAAATGATGATCTATCGTCTGATCGTAACTATATACCTTGAAATACCATCTATACAATACACGTGCTTCTACACTATGAGCTTGCGCCCATAAATTTCAAATAAATTGTTAGATTCTTTATTATTATTTATTACTATTACCAATTTCCTATACGTCAGCGTGATAATGTGCATCGCATCTGCAGATTTTTCTGAGTTTTAACGTGATCAACATGCACTTTCTCATCAATTTAGCGACAGGCATTTTTTTACCCCTGTAGGGCTGCTTTCCCGTAGTAGAAATTAGAAAAACTCTTCGGGAAAAAAATCCAGCCAGCGCAATCATACCAAACTGCAAGCACATGGAAGGGTTGTCGTACTGTACATGCCACTAGAGTGCAATTAGCGAATACATGATCGTTGCGCTACAATTAACTTTTGAAAAATCACCCCATGCATTTTCAGCGGATCCACGAAAGTGTCTCGGGAAAAACATCCAGCCGGCGAATTCAAACTAATCGCGATGTACAGCATAAGAACGTTGTCAGCGTTAAGTCCCTTAAGTGCAATTTGCGAAAATTAAGGTATTCTTCAGTAATCAATTTTTAAAGAATGCTCTCCATAGCGTTACGCCGAGCGCTTCCCCTTAGGGTCGACTTTGCCGCAGTACTCTATGTCCCAGATTGCTGGACATGTTTGACTCTGACAGAAAAGCACAAAAAAAAATGAAATAGAAAAAAAGACCAGGCCTGTAATCACGAAACTTCTCTCTCACCCGTAAAACGAGCTCGACATCATCTTGAGAACATGTGGAACTTTTTTCTGCCAATGAAAGGGCACAGTGCCTTTGTGTGCGCATAACTTCTCTTTAGCGTTCCGTCTCCGTCATCCGAGATAAATATCTTGATGGTGAATGAAGTTGCTGTTTTCATGGCGTATTTCTCCATCTTTATGAAGACGAAGCGCCGCCGAGTTACGACAGGTAGGTACACTGAGGAGCAAGTTCACTGGTGAAGGATGTTCATTGCCAGTCTGCCCGCCTTCGTGTCAGAACCTTCATACGGTTCACCGACTTCCTTCAGCAACAATCTCAACATAGCCTTCAAAGACCTGTTGCTATTAAAGCAAGAGCTTCAGTGACGACTGGGGTGTATAAGTCTCCGTCTACGGCATAGTTGATCTTGCTTATTCTCTTATTCTCTACTGCTAGTGGAAAATGCACTGCCCTGGACACGGATAGTCCATGCAGACGAGCAACAAAGACGTGTACATTTAACTGCTTTTACAACGGCGAGCTCGCCAGCCGTATCTAATACATGACTAGTTACATGCTAAATAACTTTATACAATGGCAATAAAACATGCACAGAACATAACACACACACACAAAGTATCAGGTGAAGGAAAGGAGATTACTTTTAAGGGCTCGTTTTTCGTTGTTAGACATAATATTAATGATAACTAACACACAATAATGCCACTCAAAGTATCGAGGATGTTATTTGTAGTAATTAGGATATAAATCTGAAGAAAGTAAAGTGGAAGAAAAGGACTTGCCGCCGGCAGGGACCGAACCTGCGATCTTCGAATAACGCGTCCGATGCTCTACCCCTGAACTACGGCGGCGGTCATCCTCCCGTCCACTTTATGGGGTATATATGTGTATTTAAATCACGGAAATCTTCGGAACAGGAAAGTTTATAACGGCGCGAATTTTCTCTGGATCTGGGCGCCTGTGGCATCGACGAGGTGGCCAAGCACGGTGATTTGACGACGAGCAAAGTGGCAGTTGGAGGAGTTCAAGTGAAGTCCGGCTCCACGGAAAACGTCAAGAGTTGCCTCTAAACGATCGAATATGGGCGAAAAAACAATAACGTCGTCAAGCTAACACAAGCAGGTGGACCATTTGAACCCTTGGAGCCATGAGTCCATCATTATTACGAAGGTTGCCGACGCATTACAGAGACAGAAGGGCATCACTTTGAACTGATAAAGACCATCAGGAGTGACGAATGCGGTCTTCTCGCGGTCCATGTCATCGACGGCTATCTGCCAGTAGCCAGACCGAAGGTCGATAGTTGAAAAATAAGTAGCACCATATAAGCGTAAACATCTTTTTTTGTAATCTTGTTGAGGTGCCGATAATCTACACAAAAGCGCCATGTTCCATCCTTCTTGTTGACAAGAACGACGGGAGAAGCCCAGGGGCTGTACGAGGGCTCGATAATGTCTTTCGCGAGCATCTTCTCGACTTCCTGTTGTATTACTCTAGGCTCCGACGCGGAAGCACGATATGGACGCCTGTGAATCGGATTCACACCACGCCAAATATATGTGTATATAAATCACGCCAACACCCCCCCCCCCCCCCAAAAAAAAAAAAATCGCTGATGTTCCCTGTGCGCCGGCCTAGCCTCTGTCCCGCCAGGCGGCTCTGCTGGCGCAGCCGCGCTAACCCTACACCGCGGGAACACGGCGCCACCTCTCGCTCAGCGGCTGTTTAAGCTACTACGACTAATCCGCGGGAAGCGCGTGCGCCATGAGGCGAAAGGGGGTGATAGTAGCCCCTCCCCCCCCCCCCCCCCCCACGATCCCCCAACTTTATATCAGCGCATACCCCGGCAAAAAAATTGGGGGACCCTTAAGCTTCGCCTTTAAGAGTTGAACGCGATAGCGAAATCCGGCCCCTAGTGCGAACTTCAACCATTAAGTGCATACTTACGCACACAGAAACAAACGCGCGCGCGCGGGGGAATAGTACAGGTTCTTGTTCTAATGCGAGTGTCGCATGGCCTCCAAGATATACGCCGCGCGCTTTCCATCTCGGAGGCCATAAAGCGTCGAGACATATTTCTCACAATGCCTCACAGATGACAGCACATTATCTAGCGCTTGCTGTTTCCTTGATCAACGTCTCCTCTAGAAAACCAGCGTTGGCTTGATATGTTTTCCGCTAGATGGACATAGTTGTCCATTTTTAGAGCTGTTTGAAAGCTCGTGTGTGTTTTTAGCGGCGATGGCTGCACTATCCCGGTCTTTTTCGACGTAGTTTGATGGCCTCGCCTTTGCGCCTACAAATCGCCGAATGGGTTCGTTTTCGTCGTGACACCTGCCGACCAAAATGCGTGGAGAAGACTCCTTCCACTACATGGCATTTATGTAGTGTTTTTTTCTGAAGCAGCTGCAAGTAACCTCATGGCTATGTGGTAGGGCACCTGCTTGCCACGCAAACGGCCCGGGTTCGATCCTCGATGGGACCGAAGATTTTTATTGTTTCTTTTATTTGCTTCTTTCTCGATTTTTCGGTCACGGACGATTTTTCGCTCACAACCAACGGTGCCGACGCCGACACCGGAATTTCTGCGACACGAGCTCTCTAACGCTATCGCGTTAAAACTGAAAACAAACAGATACACAAGCTCTACAAGAGAAGACAACACATGTGGCGTAAATGTCCATACAGAATGTCCGTGCACCGCGACACAGTCGCTGGTCGACACCGCTGCTCTGGCTCGACGACATGGCCTCAGTCCCGGACCCGCCGGCGTGAGAAGGCGTCGCTCGCGTCGACGCGTCTTCTGGTTGCGAGCAGCACTCACGAGGGCGCCGGTTTGAAGGCATCTGCCCGGGTTGCAGGCATGTCCATCGCCCGAGATGCCACAACCGCAACCCCGGCCAACAGTGAAGACGATGCGCAGAAGACAGCCAGCCGCGGGTTACTCACTCCCGCTGTGTACACTCAAAACACTCTCCACAGAATGGTGCAGTAGGACAAACGGAAGGGATCTACGGGCGCATCGCCCACGTGGTACGATGGTCCGTACGGCTAGCAAAATCATCGACGGCGACTGAGACGCCAAATTCAACTGAACAAAGGCCACTTTTCTTAATACATGCTACGCAAGCTAGAATGAAGGTAGCAAATGCAACACCTCAACGTCACGGTCAACCTGGTTGCGTCCCACTTGCGACAAAAAAAAAAAAGCTCCAAGGAACCTTAGGTCTAACAAATCGCTCGACAACGACCGGTATCCAACCAGCCCCCAGAATAGGCGCAAGAGAGGCAATAATAATATCTGGGGTTTAACGTCGCAAAACTACGATATGATTAAGAGAGACGCCGTAGTGGAGGGCTCCGGAAATTTTGACCACCTGGGGTTCTTTAACGTGCACCTAAATCTACGTACACGGGCTTCAAACATTTTCGCCTCCATCAAAAATGCAGCCGCCGCGGCTGGGATTCGATCCCGCCACCTTCCGGTCAGCAGTCGAATGCCATAACCACTAGACCACCGTGGCGGGGTGCAAGAGAGGCAGCCGCGAGGAGACGTTCAGTTCTATGAGGTGGCCCGAGACGCTCGCTGCGCACACAGCAGCTTAAGGAGCGATCGGCGCCAACCGTACGTCCTTGACAGCAGTGGCGTAGGTAGAAATTTTTTTCGGAGGGGGGGGGGGGATGGTGCACGCCCTTGATCGTCATGACGTGGCGTCCAAGCAGGTAAGTGTGGTCGAGTGTCATTTCGTGCTCTGTAACACATGGCCGAAAAAAATTCGGGGGGGGGGGGGGGGGGATGGCATGGGCCCGGTGTCGAGCCGCAATACAAGACAGTCGACACTCGTGGCCCCGTGGCCACCCGCCTACTTAAGCCGCATCTCCCAGAGTCGAAAGAGACAGAAGAAACTTTTACAGAAAAGTCGGACCACCTACGAAGCCTCCGTAGTCACTCCGGACTTGCCTGCAATCCACGTGTTCTACGGCTCGCTCTCCCAGAACGCAGACCACGTGGCGCTCGGGCCAAAAATTCGACGACGTTCTTAAAAAAAAAAAAAAGACAACTTGCGAACAAACAACAACAACAACAACAAAATCTCTTAGCCTGCCGACAAGTTCAAATACGCCTAGCAACCATTCTCTTCGCTCTCAAAAAAGCACGCCGCTGACGCTAGCGATGAAAATCTCCCATAGGTCTACTCTAACCCGGCTCAAACAAATGTTGCTCCGAACCGCGAACACTGTTGTCCGATGTTCCAAGAGCCCCACGTTGGGCGGGCGCCAGTGTGGGGTCGAAGTAGAAGCCGTGCTCATGGAACACACGGATATAGTCCACGCAGACGAGCAACAAACACAAGTACATTTATTAACGGCTTTTACAGCGGCGAGCTCGCCCGCTGAATCTAGTACATAACTAGTAACATGCTAAATGACCTTATACAATGGCAATAAAACACACAAAGAACATAACACACACAAAACATCATAACATATCCAATGTTACCACAAGGAGTACGTAAGCCCGGACCGCGGTATCGCGCCCACGGACCTCCCCGAGGGCCGTCCGTCGCCGATCACGCCTAGAGTTACTGTATATGCTACCTTTAGGTAGCAGAGTTGCGCATCTGTCTTCCAACGCCGCTAGCAACCATGCATTGCGGAGAAGCTGCCGCTTGGGCCACTTTTTTTATTTCTCGACGCCGCCGCTGCAGCGAACTGAATTAACACTAGCCATCGACAGCCAATGTTTATCGCCGGTCTTCGACACGCCAGACAGGTTAATCGGCGACACAGTAGGCATGTCGCCTGCAAAAACGAAGTGCGACTTTACCGCATAGCTGTGGTTGCTAGCCGGACCTATGCGCTACTCTGCTACCTAAAGGTAGCATATACAGTGACTCTACGCTACACCACGCGAACACAGCGCCACCCAAGGGCTGGGCAAAGATACTTTGAAATTGTATCGCGATACGATACAAGATACTCAGGCAAAAAGTATTTGAGATACAGATACAAGCTACCACAACGCTGATTGTATCCGATACGATACATTCCAACTGTATCTTAATATACCTCGATACATTCGGAAATTTGCTTTTATATATCTGTATATACGGTAATGTAGCACTTAACGCCGGTGCACAAAAATGTTCTCTTGAGAATTTATTAACTGCGACCAATTTTGTTTCATTTGAATGAAGTGTCTGTTAGTACTTCAAAAGTTTTGTATTTCTTGCTCAAAGTATATCATTCATTCCAGAACAACTTATTGGGGTTGCTTTAGCTGCTTAACATGACAGCTCTTTATACACTTCGCTGATAGCGGTTTTTGCTTGTCGCTTTTGTAAATGGGTGGAGTCGCTGCTCTGCTTGCCGACTAGCTAGCGGGTTGCCATCTAATCACAAGAACTTCAATAAGAAGCTACCGCACATAGGTGCACATAGCGCTGTGGAGTTCTACCTTGCCCGTAAACGTATCCCGGTTTTCGCAATACCCCACCACCGGACAGGTAACATCAGCAACAAGTGAAGTAGCGACATTCTTTGCGACTCATCGTGTTTACGTATAGGACATAAATCTGCAATGACTCTTATATTCTACATATCTGCTGGCGTAAAGCTTTCGTTAGCGACGTACTCAGTAATGCGCTATCTTATAGTGATTTTTCTTCTATGAGAGGACATCTGCAGCCCAGAAAACGCGTCATGTGTCAGACGTATTCTATAGTTGCACAAAGCGCTGCAGGACACTGCCGCTTTTCACGCTATATTGCCATTTAGAGCTCCACCTACTTGGTGATTAGTGATGACTAAAAAAGAAAACAAATGTAACTACGTAAAATAGAAAAGCAGTTCCGTATCAGACACAGTGAATAAGTATTGAAGCACGGTACAGGAGGCACCCCGAAGAGCTAATAATAATTGTTGCGTTTTATGTCCCAGAACCACGATATAATTATGAGGAACGCCGAAGTAGAGGGCTCCGGAAGTTTCGAGCACGTGGTATTCTAAAGCTTAAATATAAGCACACGGGCATCGAAATGCGGCCGCCGCGACCTACGGTTCAGCATTCAAGCACCAGAACCACCACCGCGGCGGGTAACCTCTAATAGCTATGAAAATTAGGCATTTAAGTTAAGACCACAGAAAATCCAGTGCCTATGTAAAACAGCGTAAACCGGCTCATTGGCACGCTCATTAGAAAAACAGAGCATTTTTTATAACAATGTTTCTCCAATCCCTTTGAGATGGCTTCTAATAATTGACGTTGTTATCATGAAAACTCAGTTTCGCTATTTTACTGAGCATAAGCTGAATTTTTGTTACTGTATACTCTAAGCACGCGCAGATTATTATATATTTGTTCTCAAGGTCGCCTTGACGTAAGAGTAAACTTAAGTGGAATATAAGTCTGTAAACAGTAGCAGGAATGATGCAGGCAGCTAAAAGTAAGAATGAATCAGCGAGTTTACCTTGCCAGCAGGTTAAAGAAATATTGCCGTAAGCAGACGCGAAAAAAGCAACCAGAGACACAGGCAATGTATGGGATGGAAAATGGCAGTTTAGAAAGAACTTGTGATAACAATCAAATTATGATTTTGAGAACTCATTGAATAAAAGAAAAAGAGACGTACGCCAAGATAGCTTCTGTTAAGTGAATGCTTGTTCTATTAGATCCAGCATAGGTACCGGTGGTGCTATAGCTGTTAGAATCTTGTCTGCATATAAGTCAATCTCATTGCATGTAAATCAAACTAGCAGTGACAAGGTCCTTCAAATCGCCGATGTGTGAAATCCACGAGACTCAAAGAAGCCTCTTTTCTTGCATTCTGCAGACTTCTTAACGAAGCACAAGCAAGAGAAACTTCGATAACGACACTACAGCGGCATCAGAATTTATGCAACAGACATCGCATGAATTGGAGTACGCGGCACTGGACAGTGGCAAAGAGCCAAGTGTCAGAGCGCTGACAAAACTACAAAGAAAAAAGAAACCGCGAAAACAAAGGGTCGTCTAGGCGTAGAAGTTCGCGCGTTTGTCTGTCGAGACGACGCGAGCGTCACCACGTGACTCTGCTCCCTCAATAGAGACGCTCAGAGCTCATCGTCCACCCTCGCTGGAAAACTCTGGCGGAAAGATAAAATAGTGTCACTGTCTTCAGTTTTAATTTGGTGGCTTAGTGGGAGCATTATCAGCTTGAGAAGCGGAGTTCAACCAACATTTATTGTTTAGCACCGTGCGGTTGCGATCGCAGTATCTTGTATCTTAAGATACATGATACATTCTTCAATGTATAGGAAATACAGATACTGATTAATGCATTAAGCTGGGCTAGTTGGTATTGATTGTATGCTTCCATATTGCTAGCGAACACGCACAAAGGACAACGGCTAGCGGTTGTCCTGTCTCTTTCTATGTCGTCCTTTGTGCGTGTTCGCTAGCAATATGGAAGCATACAAATACTGATACACGTCTTGCTAGACGTATCGCGATACAGATACAAGACACCCAGAGAGTATCTCAGCTAGTATCTAAGATAGGTACAGACGAACCAAATCAATAGACGACCTCAGAGAGGCAAGACGGCTGCAAAAGAAGATTCAGCGCCGTATTGACGCACTTCAATCTAAAAGATGGAAGCTATTCTGCGAGTGCTTGGATCCACGTCAGCGTTTGTCTAAAATATGGAGGACCGTTCGCGGACTTCGTGATCTACCGCATCAGCGTTTCCCTTTCAAGTCTCTCGCTCTGAAGCAGGGTCGAAGGGAGATTGAGGTGGCTGAAGAATTCTGCGCGAAACTAACTGGCACTCAGGCTTCATGTGCACCTATACAATGCGTCACTCCTGCGTCTCGGGACTCCCGCATGGACCTCATGTACTCAATGGAGGAGCTTGAAGCGGCACTGGCAAGCTTCAGGCGCTCATCATCTCCGGGGCCTGACGGCGTGACATATTCAGCGCTCGGAAACCTTGGAGAGAAGGCGCGACACGTGCTGCTAAGTATGTACAACGAGTCCTGGAGGAAGGGTTTGGTTCCGCCAGAATGGAAGTGCAGCCGCTTGGTTCCGCTTCTTAAACCTGGCAAATCGCCACTAGATCTGTCATCATACCGACCCATTGCTCTAGCCAGCTGCATTGGGAAGGTTATGGAAAGGATGGTGCTGACACGCTTGGAGTGGTATCTGGAATGGTACAGCGTTTACCCAGACTCTATGGCAGGCTTCCGACGTGGGCGATCCTCTATTGACAACGTGATTGACTTAGTCACGTTTGTCCAACATCAGAAACGCCTGAAACGCCTCACAGCAGCATTGTTCCTCGATATAAAAGGCGCCTACGACAATGTAACGCATGGCGAAATAATAGACGCGTTGACTGAAGTCGGAATTGGCGGCCGAACATTTGAGTGGATACGCAGCTATTTGACTGGTAGAAGTTTTTTCATGGTCACTGAGGAAGGCGCCACATCTTACCATCAGACAGGACGTGGAGTGCCACAAGGTGGTGTGTTAAGCCCGACACTATTCAACCTTGTGCTTGTCGGTCTCACGAAATGTTTGCCCAATACAGTCCATGTATCTATATATGCAGACGACATCTGCATCTGGGCATCTGCAGTGACACGTCTACAATTACGAGCCCGGATACAAAAGGCAGCTACAATGACCGCGTTGTACTTGAAAAATCAAAATCTAGAACTGTCACCGGAGAAGTGCTGCTTTGTCGCATTTACACGCAAGACAATGCGGCAGTACACAATAACGATCAATGGGCAAGCAGTTGTCCACGACCGGAAGCACCGCTTTATAGGCGTAATCATCGACCGCGATTTATCATGGACGCCACACGTTTTGTACATGAAGAGACGGCTGGCTACCATAGCGCACCTTCTCAAGTTTCTGGGTGGAAAGTCGTGGGGCACATCAGTAAGGTCTATGCTGCAGCTCTACAATGCCTTATTTCTCGGTTTTGCAAGATACAGTCTTCCTGTGATGGGAAATACCTGCAAAACAAATTTGAATGCACTCCAGGGCCTGCAAGCTCAAGCTCTAAGGACATGCCTCGGTCTTCCGAAATGTGCGTCTACAGCGGCAACAATCGTCATTGCAGGAGACCATCCTGTGTCAACATCCGTAACCACTGATACCCTCAGGGTGCATATTCGACACCTTGCCCGGGTACCTTCGCACCATCTCGCATCTTTACCTGCACAAAGGCCGCATACAACATTCAGCCGCATTATTGCTGCCCATAGTACTTCTTTGCCATCGAACTATACGCCTGCAGCAAGGCCATCCTCGCCTATATGGTGCCTACATCGACCCGAAGTGCGCCTTACCATACCAGGAATTACGATGAAAAGAAGAATGTCATCGGTTGCCCTTAAACAGGCTGCACTACTCTATTTACATGAGGTGTACATTGCTCACACCCATATTTACACTGATGGTTCAGTTATGACTACAAGCTCAACCGCCGCCGTAATAATTCCAGCAAGAGCTATCACAATACCGCTCAAAATGTTTCACGCAACCTCAACTACAGCTGCTGAACTAGTAGCGCTCCGTGCTGCTCTTCAATTTGTCATGGAGCAGACACCTAATTCGTGGTCTATCTTCTGCGATAGCAAAGCAGCCCTCCAAAGTCTACCCTCCGCTTTACGTCATGGCTCACATGAGCAGCTCGTCGCGGAAATCAGGCAAATCCACCATGAAGCAATAGAAAAAGGGCACCGAGTAGTATTCCAGTGGCTGCCTAGTCACTGCGGCATTCAGGGAAATGACCAAGCGGATGCGGCTGCCCGATCCGCTCATGACGGTGTCAGCAGTGTCACCATTCCCCTGTCAAGATCGGACGCCGCAAGAGAACTTCGTATGCTAGCTCGTCGCATAACGTTCGACTTGTGGAAGCCATCATCTACATTTACAAGTGCACGGCTGCATGCCTTGGACCCTGATCTTGAATTACGCATCCCGTCCACCTTATCACGACGTGACTCTACCCTGCTGGTCCGTCTATGGCTTGGAGTGGCCTTCTCAAATGCCTATTCGTATATTATTGGAATGGCTGAGAGCCCGTCGTGTGAAGTCTGCGGGTGCAGCGAAACAGTCGCGCACCTTCTCTGTGAGTGCACCCGCTTCAGCTCCGAAAGAACGGCCCTCTCAGCCGCACTGAGCCAGCTGGACAACCGCCCTCTCACGGAGAACAAAATCCTAGGGCCCTGGCCTACCCGGTCTTCAGCACGAGCCGCTCTGAGGGCGTTGTTGCGGTTTCTCCACGCAACCGGACTTAATGTCAAACTGTGACTGCTGGAACAAAATGGTGCTGTGTAGTACTTGGACTGCGGTTATGACTTCGTTTTGTCGTGTTTTGTTTTGTTGTTGTTGTATTTTGTCGCGTGCTGTCGTCACAAACTCTCCTTCTTCTCTTTCATTCTTTTCATCCCCTTACCCCTTCCCACGTGCAGGGTAGCAAACCGGAGACTGCTTCTGGTTAACCTCCCTGTCTTTCCTTTCTCCCTCTTCTCTCTCTCTGCATCTTCGATACTGCCCAGCACTGGCGCCACCCTTCGCTCGGCAGCTGTTTAAGCTACTACGACTAATGCGCGGGAGGCGTGTGCGCCATGAGGCGAAAACGACTTTACAGGGAGTGATAAAACCCCCCCCCCCCCCCCCCCCCCCCCACGTCCACCTTACGCGATCAAACAACCTCGAAAATGTAGAAAGTTATTTCAGCAACCAGCATTAACATCGTAACGTCTTTAATTCGAAAAACGGTTACCCATTTCACTAGAACGCTATAGCCTCTCAGTTACTTCGGCTGAGTAGCTAAATTACTTCGTCCCACAGAGAAGTGCATTCGGTATCCTTATATCTGTTGCATAATGACAGACTTTCTCCAAAACTGCCACCTGCTTTTCGGTATTCGTTACACACAGATGATGTCTATGAGTCTCGCTTGAATGTGTTGACAGTTTCAATAGATGTTATAGAATGGGGCATGCTTGCATCTGACGCGAAAACAGCTACAAAGCCTTTAACTAGACGGCCATGAAAGGTTTTTATGTGATTTTTCAACGGAAAGCTTTCACGAGGGTAAAGGAGCCCTAATTAACGTCATTCTGGACCAACGGCCGTCGTAGGCTTCGCACTTCAGTGCTTAAAATGTACTGATGGGCTAGTTGGTGAGCCATGATTCTCGAATAGGCAGCGCACAAAAGGCAACGAACACGTACACAAAAAAGACGCAAACACAAGCGCTGTACTGCAACCAGTTGCGGTACAGCGCTTGTGTTTGCGTCTTTTTTGTGTACGTGTTCGTTGCCTTTTGTGCGCTGCCTATTCTGGTTGCAGTACAGCGCTTGTGTTTGCGTCTTTTTTGTGTACGTGTTCGTTGCCTTTTGTGCGCTGCCTATTCTGGTTGCAGTACAGCGCTTGTGTTTGCGTATTTTTTGTGTACGTGTTCGTTGCCTTTTGTGCGCTGCCTATTCGAGAAGCACATCAGTGCTTGCGACAGTCGACTCAACCCTAATTAAGCGATAATGACACCCAATTTTTTATCATAATCTGTGTTATGCGAATCTGTGTTAGGACGCGAGAACGAGCTCTCACTGCGCCGTCTCTCACAACGAGCATCTCGGGTGCGCGCGCGCCTACTCGGTAGCTCCGCGCTCGTGGCCGCTGCAGTGACCAAATAATTTCAAAATTAACGTCTTCAGTGCCGCCGACACCTTTTTAGGTACCTGCTGACCTTTTAATAAAAATAAATTCAATCCTGCCTGCATTTTATACACTTGCTGGGCAAGAAGTCGGAATTGCCCATCCTTGCCTAAGGGTCTCATTGGAGGGGCCGTAACTATTAGTGCAACGACATTATGCAACATGTTTTTAATGATTGTGAAAGCTGATGTGGGGGAGAATAAGTGGACAAAGTTTAAGAAATTTAAAAAATGGGTTTTTTTTTTTTTTAATTGTCGTCAGAAGTTTCCATTGTTCGGTGTTTTCTTGAACTTAGCCCGATGATATCTCTTTACTGAAAAGTTATACAAACACAAGATTTGGCACGTTGGTAGATAAGCATGCGAAGAACGTAATGCAGAATTTTTGTCGCTCTGCTACAAGGATTTTTTGAGATAAAGACCTTCAAAGTAAACAAAATTTTGCCGATTGGGCCATATTTGAGGTTTTTTATAAAAGCATCTACACTACACATCAAAACTAAAAATACCTGAGCAGAAGCAAAAACATGTATATATTTAGGTAAATAATTTTCAGCTACCTAACTTTAATATATTTTGTGCAATTCATAACGAAAGTTCGGCAAAACAGCAGAGCGGATGAGCGCTCCACTCCACCTCTTCGTCATTATTGATTTCCTGTGGTTCGAAAAAATTTTTGGCGGCAAAACAAATTGCGGATCTCTTCTTTCCACTCATCAGGTAATAATATATAAAATTCTGAAATAAGTTTGAGAGGTCGACCAGCCATCGTTTGTTCGATCTTACGTGGAATCACCCTACTTATGATATGCACACCATCGCACCGTAGCGTGCACTATGTTTCACGAAAACTGACATCTATGCTCTAACATGAGCGCCGACGTTGCGTCGGACTATAAGCTACCTTTTGGGCGTCAGCGTAGTCGATGTGCTTGGGAAGCCCACGATATGCGCACACCTAATCAAAGTGCAGAGAGACGTCGATCCACCTTGCAACGCTGGGTTTAAAGAAAAAAAAAAGGCAACATAGGGTGCTACTCGCTTCCTGCTTCGCAGGTCATCGACTACCACAATGCATGGGATCTGTCGTAATTTTTTATGATATAGATTGAACACCTGCAAGAGTTTCTACAACACGTGAAGTAGCAGACGCGTAAAACGCGCGGCCGGCCTAATAAAAGCGTTAAAGCGTTTAAAGCAAGAACGTCACCGTCTATATTCTGCCACTGATATGTATTCGAATTCATGTCACTTCAGCAACGTGCACGCTGGTGTGGCAAGCGCTAACCACTACTATTAGGTAGTACTGTAATATCCTTGTTACACAGACTGCCTAAACCTCGGTTAGTGTAACCGCGGTTACGCATGACCGCGGTTCGCTTATGTTGCACGGTATGCGAAACCGCGGTTATGCCGCTAACCGCGGTTGTACCAATCCGAGCTGGGCGACCTCGGTTTGGCAGTTAACCGAGAAAATGGCGGCCTCCATGGAGGACGTGTGCACGCCGGCGAGCGTTCGTGAAAAACGAATTGGACTGCAAGAACCACGGAAAGCCTGATTAGGCTTTGGGAAAACAATTTTCATCATCTACGCAGCACCTCAAGGAACGCGAAAGTGGACGCGGCAATAACAGCCGAGTGGAACGCCGGACTGCCGCCAGATGCAGAGCCATTCACGCCAAAGCAAGTCTGCTTTAACCGAGGACGCTTGTGCGCTGTGTAACATCGGCGAACCGTGGTTGGCGCTAACCGTGGTTCAACGCGGTCAACCGTGGTTGGTCGTAAGTGCGGTTAGCTTGCCTGTGTAACAAGGGTATAAGTAGTTGTGCTCCCCATGGACTTAGGGGAAAGGTGCAGTATGTGCGTGTATTTCACCAGCCACATGCAGTCGATATCGTAGCAGACGAGGATGGAACTGTTAGCACCACATACCACGTGTTCAAAGGTAAGCTTTATGGTTTTCTTAAAATTGAGCGCTTGGAAGAACGTGAAAACCACCTTTGCAGATAAGTTATGTATCCAGGGAGACACAAAGTGAAACGATAGTTATCGCTGTCAGCCGCCAAATTAACTATGATTGAATAAGGAACTTTTTTAATGAGTGCAGCAAGCGGGTATGTTTGTATGGAAAAGTTGGAGGCAGTCGCGTTTCTATAAAGTTCTACTTGGAAGAATTTTTCTAGCATATCTGTGCCCCGAGATATCTCGCCGCAAAGTTTAATTGCGGTTTGCATGATTACGCATGCAAGACGGTGAGGATCGCCGTAATGTTCCTCCCTCATGTAACGAGCAGTCAATGTTTGCTATCGCCAGCCGGTAGCAAAATGGTAGCCGTTATCATCTTTTCCTATGCCTTCGACCCGTTGTCAGATTAAACGCCGCACGCAACTGCCGCGGCACATCAGGGAGGAGCTTTGTGCCAGTGCTCACTGTCTTGCGTGCGTAATCATGCGAACCGCAATTAGACTTTGCAGCAGGATATCTTGGGGCACAGACATGCTGGAAGAATTCTTCCAAGTGGAACTGTGTAGAAACGCGACTGCCTACAACTTTGCAGCACTCATCCGATAGACGGCTGTTATTACAACACCATTCCAGTTTAAAAAGCTGAGCTTTGAAGGCCGCCCAGCATCTATTTAAGGCGTTCAAAGCTGAGAAGGTGGCTTTAGCTTTGGGCGCCGGCGTGTAACTTTGTCTCAGCTTTCTCTGGAAATTAATCGGTGTTTTTTTAACGCACTTAAGCATTCAAGCGAGATTCTGTTTTTGAGCGTCATTGAAGGGTGCTTATCGTATACAGCGTGTGCTTGAATGCCAGTATTTATTTACTTGTTTTTGGTAAGCGGCTTTTCAAGATCTTCACGAACCGCTTTTCTGTATGCTTTGGGTATTTACATGAACCCAACAATCACTTAGCAGCAAATTATGAAGTGTTGGGGTTAAAAACAAAAGTCCACGCAGAGTCTCATTTGGGAGTTGTCTAAGCGATGCGTAAGCGTTATGTCTTTGATCTTATCTCTCGCACTCGTCAGCTTTTGATCTTCTCTCTCGAGCACTCGTGAGCGTGCTGGGACAGAGCCGTGAACGCTGTCCCATGACACGCGCATCCCGCGACCACTGAAACGCGTGTTTGACATCAAAATTTCACAAAGTTTGAATTTCCCTGATGTGTAGGGTCCTCCCTGTCGGCTTTACATCATGTCCCGCGGAGATTTTTATTCCACTTCCACGAAATTCAACGAAGCATTCATAGAGGGTGTCATCTTGTTACATTTGTTTTGCACTACGGATACAAGGCATTCATGCAGGTAACAAATGTTCATATTTGGCCAGCATGGATACGTAACGTAGTTTTAAAGCGACATTCCGCCGCGCAGACGCAGTTAAAATAATCTAAAAATGCTACAAGTTTTTCACTGTCCATGCACACCTTTCGCAGCTTTCGAAAGGGACATTGCGCTCAGTTTCAACATTTGCTGCATTGGCGCAGATGGCTCGCTAACCAGAAAAACCGAAATCGGCGACCAAGAGGCGTCCATTCTGGCACGCTTCAGCTCTTCGTACACATATACCTAAGTTATTACGTATGAAAAGCGCGCAGCAGCCCGACCTTCCAACAGTGTGACAAACGCAAACATCACAGTGACGACGAAAAGCGGACACTATTCGGTCACTTGCCTCTTGGGTCTCTATCTTGGTTTCTTGGACTGCTGTTAAATGCGAGCAGCTATCAAGTAGCAGGCGACTTAATTGACGCTGGCGCCTTCTAGCGCTAAGCCCACGAATGTTTAGGGTTCCTATCCGTAACACAATTTCGAAGTTCATAGCCATGTCGGAAGAGAATAAAGGTTGCTATCTATGACACTCATGAGGCACGTGAAAAAGGAAAACCTCCGTTACCTGACGGCAGCCCGCCACAACGGAGGTGGATTAACCGCCTGCCGTGGTTCGCTCTGTATGCTCGGCCGCGCTTTGAAAGAAAAGCGCCTGACTCTTTCGCCGGTGGCTCTTCCTCGCCACCATTGCCGCGCTGCGGGTGGTCGCTCACGGTCAGCTGGTGCGGTCGCTTCCCGGTCTTCCAAGTGGCCGATTCTTGGAAGGCAGTACCAATGACTTGAGTAGGAGCAGTAGGAGCAACTTTGAGCGAGTAGGGGCAACTTCTTATGAAAAATGACAACTGAAAGTAAACCAAGACCTCGATTTCGCCATGTCTTGCCATAAGTTCGCCAGTTTCGCCATGAGTTCAATACGCCAGAAATCACGTGTGGCGTGTTGAACTCGGAAGTATTTTTATTGTCGAGTGTCCGTCTAGAAGAGTGCAGCGTATTATCTATCTATCTATCTATCTATCTATCTATCTATCTATCTATCTATCTATCTATCTATCTATCTATCTATCTATCTATCTATCTATCTATCTATCTATCTATCTATCTATCTATCTATCTATCTATCTATCTATCTATCTATCTATCTATCTATCTATCTATCTATCTATCTATCTATCTATCCGCCTACGACATTGTGCTCTCCTAGCCGTTTCGTTAATAGGATGTATTCGCAATGCCCCCGAACTATAGGTGGCACGCTGTGCGATTCAAGATGGCGCCCGGAGGAGGGTCAACCCGTCTGCTAGCATAGGGACAGATAGGACGTGCGGACGAACGCCCTGTGGCCCTTTCACCGGATGAAGTCATCGGCTGCACTGAAATGGACATGAGACCAAAATAGTTGCCCAAATTATGGAAAGCGCCAAATGCTTGCCATTTAATAATTTGCCGTGGCGTGACAGGTTATATTTCGGCTCCGTTACCGTGCATCAACGATGCTTTGCGAAATCCTGTCCATTGTTACGACTGGGGTAGGGCCCTTCGGGTGCGCGGCGTAGGATCCGAGGTCGTTGCATCCCACCGCTGCCACCACTGTTAGGAATGGGGTAGCGTGGCCCATCGCTGTCGTGCTCGGAGTAGTCAGTAATGGCAAGATGAAGAAGGAAAAGATTTTATGTACACTATTTACATATTTTTGCTACCAGGCAACATGACTGCCAGCCCGACCACGTCGGCTGGTTCGACTCCGTTCGAGTCGTTCTCCTTCTCCGATCTCCTTCTCCGTCCTTCTCGATCTCCTTCTCCGTCCTTCTCGATCTCTCTGGTCCACGGACCGGCACGGCCTTAAATCGTCTAGCCGTCCATTGTCCTGCTGACTGTCCGCCGGTCGCAGGTGTTGGCTCCTATTTCCTTCTTCAAATTGCGGCGCGCTGCTAGAAGTCTCAATTGCGACGCGCTGCCAGAAGCCGCACGCAGGTGTTGGCTCCTATTAACTTGACGATCCGCCGGCCGCAGGTGTTGAACCTCCTTTACACCGCAGGAGTTGAGCAGCCTTTCCATAGCTGGGCAGCTTTGAAGAACGACTGGCGTCAGTTGACGGGGCCGGCCGGGTGAAGACGCCGTTTTCCCCGGATTGCAGACAAAGCAAGCAGGGGTTGATCCCTGCTTCGACGTTCGGTCACCTGCTCTGGCACAACAGCACCCCCGCCGCCAAACAATGCATCAGGAGGACGAGCTGCTCCACGTAGCTCGGCTGAATTGATGCGGCCGGACACCAGGCTCATCCACGGCTCGAGGCGAAGCTCCCAAGATCACCGCTCTCGTGACATTCCACACGAACACTCGGCTGGCACGGACTCGATGCTCCTGTGGATAAGACGAACTCGACAGGGCAACCATTATCAAACTACACCCAACGCTGCAAGTGCCCTCCGCACTCCCTCGAATTGCCAGACATGAATGAAACAAATCTTACTGACAACTAACGTTCCTGCTTTAAATAAAACGAGGAGAAGTGCGTATCGCATGACGACGAGCTCAACCACAGACCTCAATTTCAGGTGTTGTTAAGAAACAACTCCGAGGAAATACAAGAATTGTAATATAGCTGCTTAGGCATGGAAGGTAAACAACCAAGGAAGCCAACGGAAGCTCAAAGGCTTCGCTAAATTCTACACTAAACGCTCTCAGCGTAAGCGTAACACAGTAAGAACACAACATGGTTCTACTAACTATGAACTGAAATTGAAAATAAAGCTTACACGCTTCACAAAAACAATGTTGAACTACCTTTTTCTTTAAATGCTCACGCTAACTAGTACAAAAACAAAACAAAACTCAACCTACAGCTAGCTCCGTTGAAACATTTTTCAGCTACAACGCTAGATTAACCTCCAAAATACCGACACTACATAGGTCAAAATTTACTGCCTCTACAGTAAACACAAACAAGTAAAATTCGGTTACGCTCGACCAAACACCACTCTTTCACAATTAGCGGTCGTAAAATCTTTACTTACGGCTAACGTGCCTCATTTTACGCCGTCCGCTCACTCTCGTGCGGGTCATTGCTTACGCATGTTATTCTTAATATTGCGCCACTAAAGCTAGACATGTTCCCGTGAGCACTCTGTCACGTTGCACCCACATCAGGAACTGAATTCGCAAACGACAGCCGTAATTGCACGTACTAGTGCCACTGCGAGCTTCTACTCCGCGGATGTACGACTAACCTAGCTCTACTCTTGCGGTCACAATTCTCACAAACAACCGAGTGACTCGCTGTAACCTTTCCTCACTACATAGAACGCACGCGAAAAAAAAACAACAAAAAAACAAACAAAAATAAATTTTTGCGTGGCTCTACCAAAACTCGCACAAAGCCTAGCCTCGCCTATCCTTCTCGCAAGCTCTCAGCTTACCGCCTAAGGTTCCGCTATCAACTCGTGGGACACCTTGACTTACTCCCGAACGGCGCACACAAAGCCCTGCGCCGGCCTTTCGTGTAACTGCGCACGTGTCATACGCCAACCGCTTGCGGGCTCCCGCCAAGTGACGGAAACAGCAGGCCTCAAACGCCAACGCTAACTCAGCGCACGCCACCCGAAAACTGCCCAATGTTTCCTTGCGTCCACGCATGACACGCAACGGAAACGCCACAATCTCTTTTCATAGCTGTGGTAACCCTATTCGAGGCGCTCATCTCTTGAAGCCCTCTACTCGCTCTGATGCGTGTCACTAACCTTCCGATAGCTAGCTGCACAACGCATATCGGCAAACAAACAAAACCAGAGAGCGCTAAAGAAAACAAGGTTAAATAACAGTTAACTAAGCTATCAATACTCGCGGAAATAACAAGGAATACTAATTACTAACCAAAGTCAACACTCAAAATTCCTTCCAACAAATCCTGGGTCGACATTCCTGAAAAGCTAACAGCTGTCCTCAACAACTTTTCAGGCGCACTCGCGGTGGTCGCGCCCAGAAGGCTTTTCTCGTCAAGCGGGGTGTACGATACGCATGAAAGTTAATCACCCCCTCGTCGAGCCTCACTACTTTCCCTGTAGCGGACTTTTCTTTGTCGCCTCCTGCCACCTCGCGAAGGTCACCGACCTCGCGGTGTCGCACCTGTTTCAACGTTCCTCGAACGGAACAACGGGGAGTTCTTTTACCCACTGACCCTTTCCGCGAATCATGCGCTTCTCTTTTCTTTTTCTTTCGGCGGCTTGGACGCCTGCGATCTCGCACCTGATCCGACGCTCTTCGAAAATAACAACGGGAAGTTCCTTTGCCCGCCGACTCTTTCCGCGAATCATGCGCTTCTCTTTTCTTTTTCTTTCGGCGGTACGGGCACATGCGGTAGAAACCTGTCCCTGACGGCAATCGCACTTGTCTTGCCATTTCGCGCCGACTTTTGAACTTCTTTCTCGACCGCGTCGCGACCTTTGTCGCATTTCTATCTTTCGGACGCTTTCTCCCTTTCGCACGCTTCTTGGTGCAGACTTTGGGGCATTCCGTCCGCCTCCGATGCTCATCAGCATCAACATGCTCCTCAGCTGTCTCGCGCTTACTGTCTTGATGATTGCGCATCAATTCATCCTCTGACAGATTCCGCGTACAATGCGGGGCGCACTTCTTTTCTTTCTGGCCTCTCGGACGCATGCGATACAGACCTGTCAGAGATGACAACGGCACTTTTCTCGCCTTTTCGTTGCGACGTTTGAAGCCTTTCTTCAAACGCATCGCGATCTCTGCCGCGTTTTTGTCCTTCGGACGCTTTCTCCGCTTTGCACTCTTCTTGGTGCCGCCTTTGGAGCCTTTAGTCCGCCTCTGACACTCATTAACATCGTCAAAACCCTCGCCAGCTTCTTCGCGCGCACTGTCTTGATGATTGCCTAGCAATTCATCCTCTCGCTCAGTCGCTAGACTGGCGGACAGCTCAACTTTCTCTAGACCAATGCCGCTACTTACACCCTTACAAGGCCGCTCGCGTACCAATGAGCTGTTCGTAACAGCATTGTCTCCTCCACTCGGTTCCTCTGTTAGCCCTTGTGGCCCTTGGCCTCTCAGAGTGGGATCTCTTTCATTTTCGGCAATCCGAACGGCAGGACTTACGTCTAGGAGCTCTCCTGTGCACTCTGCTCCGCGATTTACTCGAGAACCCTCCGAACTCCCGACTCCTTCCTTAGCTGGCGCGCCTTCCTTGCTATCGTCTGTAGTGCTGTAAGGTTTACTTTTGGTGGAACGCTTTTCCACCGACCCTTCACACCCTGACGTGGCCGCGAGCTCTCTTTCCTTGGAACGGGTTAGGGTCTCTGCTATGCCTTCACCTGCACTAGCCTTTTCTTCGGCTATAAGCGGCACCGCCGCTACATCGCACCGTTTGTGCTCTACATCTACAGATGTCAGGCCTCTTTTCTGCTGTGTCTCATGCTCTAATGCCTGCTTCTTCCTTCTATGTTCTTCCTGCCGGTGCTTACTTTCTATATCCTTATCAACTTCGGTAAGCTGCTGCCAACTGTCTGACGTGGGGGTTAAAACTGACCCTTCCTCACGTTCTAGGCATTCCTCTATCTGGCCTTTCCATTCGGCCGAACCTACACTACCACAGTGGCTGAACAACGTATTCTTAACCTCAGTTACTACCTGCAGGCCTTCTGACACTAAGGCCAAAACTGAGCCTTTCCCCCGTCCGAGGCACTCTGCGTGCCTGTTGGCCATCTTTCCTCTTCCCCCATGCGTGCCCTCGTCCGATGTCCTAGCTTTGCGCGTATGACTCAAACGCTGTCGGAATGCTTTTGCTGACAAGCGGCATTTGCGCAACAGCGCCTCTTTGACCTTGTCATACGTTTCCGCGTCCTTCCTATTGAGTCTAGCTATTACATCGGCGGCCTCGCACGGAAGAAGAGTTAGCAACTCTTGCGGCCAACTTTCTAGGTGGATTCCTGCCTTCTCGCACGTTCGCTCAAAATTAACAAGAAACAATGCGATGTCCTGGCCAATTTCGAACGGCTGTAACAGGTCTTCCATCTTTACCGCCTCCCTCACTATGGGAACCTGTCTTGCGGCGGATATACGAAGTTCCAGCTCTTTTAGGTTCAATTCATGTTGCCTCTTGGCAGCTTTCTCTTGATCTATTTCCTCTCTTCTAGCTCGAATATCCTCATGAGCTTCCTGGGCCTCCTCGACAGTCACCTTCTCTGCCTCCATAATCGGGAGGATCTGTCGTTTCCGCTTGGCCGAGACAACGGAAATGCCCAACTCCTTGCAAATTTCAAGGAGGTCATGTACACTGAACTTGTCCATACTGACACTGCACTCCGCCTCGCCTACCCTCTACCAAACAAAGTGGTCAGACCATCCGATTCTTGGCTGACCAAACAAAGTTTTAAGCCAACAACAAAAGTAAAAACCTGCTAACAATGACTTAGGCTAGCTAGGTCTGGCAATAAGAGAGGTAAACTTCAGGCACTCACCACACCAGGGTAGCTGACGCTGGCCGATCCCACCGCTGCCACCACTGTTACGACTGGGGTAGGGCCCTTCGGGTGCGCGGCGTAGGATCCGAGGTCGTTGCATCCCACCGCTGCCACCACTGTTAGGAATGGGGTAGCGTGGCCCATCGCTGTCGTGCTCGGAGTAGTCAGTAATGGCAAGATGAAGAAGGAAAAGATTTTATGTACACTATTTACATATTTTTGCTACCAGGCAACATGACTGCCAGCCCGACCACGTCGGCTGGTTCGACTCCGTTCGAGTCGTGCTCCTTCTCCGATCTCCTTCTCCGTCCTTCTCGATCTCCTTCTCCGTCCTTCTCGATCTCTCTGGTCCACGGACCGGCACGGCCTTAAATCGTCTAGCCGTCCATTGTCCTGCTGACTGTCCGCCGGTCGCAGGTGTTGGCTCCTATTTCCTTCTTCAAATTGCGGCGCGCTGCTAGAAGTCTCAATTGCGACGCGCTGCCAGAAGCCGCACGCAGGTGTTGGCTCCTATTAACTTGACGATCCGCCGGCCGCAGGTGTTGAACCTCCTTTACACCGCAGGAGTTGAGCAGCCTTTCCATAGCTGGGCAGCTTTGAAGAACGACTGGCGTCAGTTGACGGGGCCGGCCGGGTGAAGACGCCGTTTTCCCCGGATTGCAGACAAAGCAAGCAGGGGTTGATCCCTGCTTCGACGTTCGGTCACCTGCTCTGGCACAACACCATGCTACAGAAAACTCCATGAACTAGAATTGACGTATGGACTAAACGGTACTCCGAGATAGTACGCACCGAGCCTGCCTGACGGATTTTCCGCAGTAATAGGCTGCTAGCGAGTAACGCAATAGTTGCTGCAAGAGTTTTCAAATATGTTACGCCGTCGTCATTACTTGCGCAGTCCGGATCGCGGAGTTACTCCTTCAACGGAACGCAAGCACTCAACATTCCAGTCAGTAGTGCTTGGATCACAGCATGCTCAGCCTCTATCCGTGCGCAGTTCACTTCTCTCGGATGTTGCAGGTTCCATCAGCATCTCGAAACATGGATCTCGAAAAGAATGTAGACGCATGCTTTTCGCAACGTCCAAGAATTGAAAGCTGCGAAAATTCGTCGAACAACAATGCCGTTCGGACGGTACAGGTGAAGTTAACACAGTGGCGTGTATTGTGACCGTGACTACACGTTTCATCAGTGTAACCCTTTCGCTTCCGCTGGTCGAGCTGGAGCGTGTTGGTGGCATGCCAGGGTGTGACAGGGTGCGCAGGGACAGGGATGTCATCCCTGTCCTGCGCACTGAGGAAGCCGTGCGTTCATAGATTAGAGAGCAGTCCTGGTGCCCAAGTACAACGTCTCACAAGTGCCGGTTTTCCTACGCCTCTTCTGTCAGCAGTGGCTGAAAGCCTTCTCAAGAAGAAGTTAAAAAAGGCTAGGTGTTCCGAGGCCAAATCCCCAGTGAAAGAGACGAGGAATGTGTCCGTCATTCCGTAGTGCCACATGATTTCCCCCAACCTGAAAAAGGTTGGTAATTGCGGAGGTGTACAAGTGGTTTTTTCCGTGCCCCAAAAACTGTCTGGGATGTGCAAGGCAGTAAACGATGCTGAACCCGCACCTAGATGCACGACGGAACACCGTTCACGATTCGTGGAATGCGTGGATGAAGTGGTATACTCCGTTCCGCAGACCTGTGGGAAAAGATATATCGGCCAGACGGGCAAGTGCCTGTATGAGAGGCTTAAGGAGCATCACTATAACGTGACGAGACTGCTGTCAGGGCATTTGGCAATACACAGCCGGGATTGTTGCTGTAACCCTATCTTTGAGCAGACTTCTGTTGTGCGCAGATGCCGGGATATGACAGCGCGCGAAATAACTGAGGCTCGGGAAATTGACAAGGCAGGATCCTTGTGCGTAAGCGCTCCTTCGATCTTATTAACAAAAAAAAGAACTTGAATTTTTGTCATCACGTTGGGGATGAATTTTGTGTTCTGGAGAGGATGACGCAGTGGTGCACGTGTTTATGGTAAGGGCTTCATATGTTTCCTTGTTCTGTTATTTTGGGAGATATCTTGTCTGATTTTGATCGTATTTCATAAATAGACAAGCTCACCCAACAATAAACCGTTAGTTGAATTCAGCACTCTGTCCCGTGTCTTCCTTGTGTTTCGTTTTTGCTGTTTTTATCCTATGAACTAGTCTATTTGAAATTGCTCAGTTATAAAAGAGAACATCGCGTGCTCACGCGACTCCCTGCGAACAATCTCATGGGATTCATGCACTACAGAAACACCGACGGATGTTATATACAAGTGAAACAGCGTGAGTTTCAACTGAAAAGGTCAGACGATAACATTGAACTAACCTACGTGCATAGGCGTATCTACCGGGGGTGGGGGGAAGCAAGAAGAGCGCTAGCCCCCCCCCCCACTTCCCACCGAGAAAAGTTAGGGGGTGGAGCCTCCTCCACTTTCGACAGTTGTCATTGTTGACGGCACACTGGGAAACCAACAACTGAGGCGAAGTCAGTCTTCCTTCAACGCAGACATCACGTGATTATATAACGAAACTTTTCCTACGATTCTGCTGTGAAAATTGTTCTTCGTGTCCTACGACCACGCATTGTAGGCTCTTCGCGGTGCGGGCTGCCATACGATGCTTTCACGCCTTGCGCTCTAAGAAGCCCAGCTTTGAAGCTTGCCCCGTAACTTGATCAACCGGACCAGGGAGATGGTCAGGGCAGGCCCGTAGCCGGAAGGGGGGGGGTCTACCCCCCCCCCCCCCGAAATATTGGTGAAGTAGGTGTTTTTACCAAAAATAAAATAATGAAACTAGGTGTTTTTCTCAAATACTCAAGGTTTTCAGCAAGTGCCCCCCCCTCCCCCCCGAAAAATATTCCTGGCTACGGGCCTGGGTCAAGGTTCAGTGTTTTCTGGACTAAGAAGACTGCCCACCTGTAAAGTGTTTTGCCTGCTCCCAATTACGCTAATTTCTCTCTTTCCCTTTCTCTCATCAAGGATGCGGTCACAGAGGTTTATATACCGCACAAACGGCTCAACATCGTTATTGGCCGCGAGAATGACCTATAGGTGGCACCACCGTCGCCGCGTTAGTGTGGAGAGGCCTTCGGCGGCGCGTATACAAATGCACACAGCGGCACTTCGTTGTGAGTGGTTTGAGCCGATTGTCGGCAAATAAATTGCGTTGATTGCAGCTTACTGGAAATATATACACTCTTCATTGTTGAATCGATGCACAAAGATCATCCAAAGTTACCATTACTAGTAAGAGAAGCGCAATCTGCCCATGAAAAGGATGATCGGCCTGGATGACAGTCTGCGCTTACGCATCATATGACGTTTTTGGTTGTTTTATCTGTACGTGTTTACCTTGTGTTCTGTATACTACGCACTGCTGTAGCACGACTGAACTACTTAAGTGTTTATTTCTTTCTGTAAAAACTGCGCGAAAAACGTGGACAAAGGGAGAAACGGACGGCACAGGCGCATTCTAACAACTCAGTTGTTAGAATGCGCCTGTGCCGTCCGTTTCTCCCTTTGTCCACGTTTTTCGCGCAGTTTTTACAGAATGCATTGCCAACTCGCCCAACAGTCTGTTCTTCTAAGTTTATTTCTTGTTCATTTGTATACCAGCCCATATTCCTGTGGAATGAGTTCAATAGCACTGTTCGCGCGAATGCGCATACGCATTTTTTTATTGTTCAGTTCTTCATGAACTGTAGGACAGTTGATAAGTTTAGTCAGAAAAGCTACGTCATGACAGCGCTTTATATAGCGCCACGGAGATGTTCAACGCGTACGCACTTGTTCTTGCTCCAGTACCAGAATAAAAAGGTAAGAGTTTAGCACAGAGCTTTGATCGCTCGATTGATTACGTGCACGACAGTGATGCAACAAACGTCCGGTTATTTTATGGAATAGATGTCTTTTCTTTTTTTTTTCAAACTAATAATGTCCGCTGCCTTCCATTTCTAACAACTCCACAAAAACGCTCAAGATAATGTAAAAAAAAAGGATGAGGTTTTGCGTGAAATTATACGACAGAAATATAAGGCACGCCGTCGGGATTAACTTTGAACATTTGGGTTCTTCAAAGCGTACCTAAATCTAAGCACACGGGTGATTCTGCATAAATTTCGCCCCAAGTTGAAATTGCGCGCGGCAACTCCGTTTTATCACTGCCGTGTCATTCCATTGTCTGTTTTTTTTAGGGCACAGTTTGAGTACCGAAGTGCGAGACTTCACATGGACTCACTCGAACTCAGACTCGCGTCTCGATTTGAGTCTGAGTGAGTCTGAGCGAGTCGACTCATGAGTGAGTTTGCCGACCTATGTCCCCACTACCGGTTTCAATCGGTTAGACTGCGCTCCCATTTAAATACAGTCGCGTCACAATAAATTCACTGACATTACTTTCACAACAGACCCCGTATAACCAAAATTGCTATGGCGTGGCCAGAGTGCATGACGAACATAAGTGACAGGTCCCAATGTGTGCAAATCATGACACGCATGTCATGTACCGCATGGTATACATGCCACACTCATGGTGCGCTCACGGCCGTTTCGCTATAGCTTGATGTATACCAAAATTGCTATTGCGTGACGTGACTGTATGACGAACATAAATGACAGGTCCTAACACGAAAATCATGACACGCATGTCATGTACAACATGATTTACATGACATGGTGTCGGGGCGCTCGCGGCCGTTTAATTAAATGGATATATACTAAAATTGGTATGACGAGACATTTCTACATGACGAACATAAATGACAGGTGGTGACATGAAAATAATGACGTGCATGTCATATCCGGCATTATTTACATGCCACGCTCATGCTGCGCTCGCGGCCGCTTCGCTAGCTTGATATATGCACCAGGGGTCTCAAACACGCGGCCGCGGCCCTCACTACGTCGACAGGCTGCTAGGTAATCGCCATGTTTGGAAGTACTTACCTACTTGTGCGAACAACTGTTCTCCTTGCTGAAGGTGAGGAAGTCCGGCCGAGTATGAACAGCTACGACCGACCATGAGGATCGCCTCCGCAAACAAACAAACAAAAAAAGTTGATGTGGGCATTTCTGCTCTCGTCGCAGCGAAGCGTTGCCAGGCATCAAGTCAGCGTGTTTAGAACTTTAGACGTTATTTTGCGCTTTACAAGAAATAAAGTGTTATGACTTCGCTGAATCGTACCGGCATTATTTTCTTGCTCATTGCAATTAATAACGCTTTATTCGGGTAAGATACACAGACGTGACTGGTTTCAAGCATATTTTTTTTTTTTTTCGTGAGACACCCCATGTGGTCACCATGTGCTGAAACATTAACCACGGAATAAAAATTGTATTCCAGAGTCGGCGTCTCCAGATTTTAGTCGTTCTGGAGATCGGCATCGATATTTTTCTAGAAATTCCAACGTCAAATCCCCTTTATAAGTGACCCATATATGAGATATCGGAAAGGCCTTCTTTCAAAATTACTCGTGGAAAAACAGCGCTAAAAATACGGCACGACATGGGGCACAGAGCACCGCGCCGCGGTCTCTGTCCTTTCTTGTCCCGTCTTTTTAGTGCTATTCTTCCAAACAAAAAAAAAAAGCTCGTAATCATGAACCAACCAGCCCAAATGCGTAGCCTACTGCAGGCCTTCTTTCAAATTGCCGCGTTAGCTAACATATTGTTCACGACCCCCCCTCCCGTCGCGCTCCAACCTTCTTGCCTGTCCAGGCCCTTGCGGGACTAAATTTTGTAACTGCGGCCCGCAAGCTGAGGTGAGTTTGAGAGCCCTGGTATACACCGACATTGGCACTGCACGACGTCATGGTATGACGGACATAAATGACGGGTGATCGCATGAAAATCATGATGTACATGTCATGTGCAGCATGATTTGCATGCCACGCGCATGGTGCGCTCGTGGCCGTTTCGCTAGCATGATATACACCAACACTGGTATTGCGCGACGTGACTGTATGACGAACATAAATGACAGGTCCTAACATGCAAATCATTACATGCATGTCATGTACGGCATGATACACATGACACTGTCTTTGAGCGCGTGCGGCCATTTTGTTAACTGGATATACTATACCAAAATTGGTATGGCATGATATGAGTGCGGGATGAACATAAATGACAGGTCATGCATTGTATATACCACAATATACGCTTCAATATACGATTCAGTCTGGTATATACCAGATTGTGCATGCATGCGTGCATGTCAAACATGCGATATATATATAATAAACTAGATGCCATGACAAGAATTACTTTATTTGCCTCAAAGGCAAACATGGTGACGCATGCTGCTCTTTGCTGGCTGCTTCGCATTGCATCGATTCCCACAGTGCGTGGGATCTGCTGGATTTATATTCCAGCGTTCATCTTCAGGGTCACGACTCTGGTTGTAGATACCTTGTCCCTCATTCCCTCAGCTCGCCACCGCTTCATCACTACGTCGCTGACCTCGCCGAAAGGCGCGAAGGCGAGTCGAATGTCCTCGTCAGGGGCAGTGTGAAGGAGCAGGTGCACATTCATTCGAATGTCCCTGTTGGCCGGGTCTATGACAATGTACCGCTTGCTCTTAACTTGTAATTCAGCTATGCTGACCAACTTCTTCGCTGCTTCGGTGTCCTCCAAAGTGGCGGCCGAGACGTAGCTCATGAGATACGCACCGAAGGCGATAATGCTGGGGAGCATTGACCGTTGAGCGAGAGCGTCACAAAAGTCTCCAACCTTGTAGGGACGAGCACTTACGTCCGCGTGCAAAAAGACAATATTTAAAACCGACCGTCCTGTAGGTAAATTAGGCAAAACCTAGTAATCGTTATTCATTTACAAAACCTGTTTCCGCGCGTAGGGATAAAGGCATCTTCATACCCTGAACGACCGACTGCTTTTTTATGAAACCAACCCGAAACAATAAAAAGCTTTTTTTTTTTTTTTTTGGGGGGGGGGGCACTGTTGCGCCCAGTTTTCCATTGGGATGTGCTTCAGCGCACATTAAAGAAGCAATTACCCCTTGAATCATATGGCATCCGTTTCTTAGCGGTGAACGCATCTCATGAAATTTCGTATGTTCTTATCGTGCTACAGGGACTACGCTTTGTGGAAAACTAGAATGGAAATTGAGTATGCTCATCCTGTCGTCCATCTTGTACTGGAACATTTCATTGAAAGTCTTGTGCGTCTGAGACAGGTGTACCGTACACTCTCGGATACGCTGGAGTGGATTTCTGCACTCGATCATTTGGTGTCCTTGCCAAAATTTCGCTCTCGTGCCAGCCAAAGCGTGGTTGACATGTTTTATGCCATGCAAGCCTGGCTTGTCGAAGGCTGTAACAAAGAAAAAAAATATGCGAGAAGTAGTGGTTAAGATATTCGACTTCGGAGCGCGAGGGCACGGCTTCATACCCAGGCACCGGAATGAAAACGTCTCTAGGGTGTGTCCAGATAAGATCGAACACGAGGTCCCGGTCACCATTGCCGATTGTGCTGAAATTTACTGCAGGTCTAGGCATTACACCCAGAACAATGGTTTCGCAGTTAGTTTTGCGAAAAAAAATTTTGTTCGCCTGAAAAAAAAATATACAAATTTTGGCCGCAAAAAACGCTTTTCAGCCAATTTCGCGATTTCTGAATTTTGAGCGCACCTAGGGAAAAAACGGTGCACTTCTTCGTCACAATATTTATTCCCCTTAAAGAACAAGTGAAACACAATCTTATGAGGCTATTATTGTCCTTGCTTGTCGAAGCACTTTTGAAGAAAAAAATCACAAACTTGGCAAATCGCACAAAATACCTGTATTTCAGCAATTTATTACTGCAAGCACGTTAAAGTGAGGGTAATAAAAATTGGCACACATTAACTTTGATACTTTCGCTCTCTTTTAAAATAATTTGCGTGGTTTTACACCGCTCCGTTTTACTCGATAATTGGGCTGAAACGTAAGTGATTTACGAAAAACGCCGAAATTTGGAAATGATTTTCTCAAAAAGGCCATTTTTAATTTTTTTAAAAATCCCTCTGATTGAAGTCAAGGGCGTCATCTACCATAGTGCAGAAAAAAACGTTGCATTATTTTGGTTGCTAACAAGTTATTGTGCGTCACATGTGACCATGCCAGACTAGCGGCCGCGTCGTTCGTTATTGGCTGAAACTCGGATATAAGTTGCTCAAAATACTTGTACGTGACATAATCGCAAATCAGCAGCTCCACACCAACAAATGCGCAGTCCGGTGTCATGGTTCAGCAAGCTTTGTCTTGCGATCAGCCGCTTGACAAACCCGCAGCAGCGGCCGCTCGATGCTGCGGGCACTCACATTACATGAGTGCCGCTTCGACGGCGGATGAGTTCCGCATGCGCGTGAAAACTACGCTAAGAGGACGAATGAGATAAGGAATGCATCACTGTGAAAGTTAAAGGCCGTTAAGTGCCAACAAATGTCATAGTATGCAACGAAAACACTGCCGGCGATTTCCCAGGGAGCGCCTCCAGTAGTGCGCTAATGTGTTGCTTTCTCTCTTCTGATGGGCTAAGGATAATTAGGTTCATTCTATGAGCAACATATGACACAAAATAAAGCCATTGACATCTAAAGAAAGCTGTCATACGTGCTTCCGATGGTCGAGCAACTCAAACTGCAGTTGTTCATCTCGTGCCAGAACACTTGTGTCAGCCGGCTGTGAAAAGAAGTGTGTCCAAGTCCTTTGCTTCATTAAAGAACCGCTTTTACAATACTGTATTGTTGTGCGTCCGCAGATAGAATATTCAACGCAAGTCGAGCGTTTATCACGATATTATGCGGCTTCGGGCATAACAGCAGGGGAAAAAAATACATCCGTGCTGTATTGAAGGCGCTCACTGGGAAATCGCCGGCAGTGTTTTCGTTGCATACTATGGCATTTGTTGGCACTTAACGGCCTTTAACTTTCACAGTGATGCATTCCTTATCTTATTCGTCCTCTTAGCGTAGTTTTCACGCGCAAGCGGAGCTCATCCGCCGTCGAAGCGGCACTCACGCAATGCGAGTACCCGCAGCATCGAGCGGCCGCTGCTGCGGGTTTGTCAAGCGGCTGATCGCAAGACAAAGCTTGCTGAACCATGACACCGGACTGCGCATTTGTTGGTGTGGAGCTGCTGATTTGTGATTATGTCACGTACAAGTATTTTGAGCAACTTATATCCGAGTTTCAGCCAATAACGAACGACGCGGCCGCTAGTCTGGCATGGTCACATGTGACGCACTATAACTTGTTAGCAACCAAAATAATGCAACGTTTTTTCCTGCACAATGGTAGATGACGCCCTTGACTTCAATCAGAGGGATTTAAAAAAAAATAAAAATGGCCTTTTTGAGAAAATCATTTTCAAAGTTCGGCGTTTTTCGTAAATCACTTACGTTTCAGCCCAATTATCGAGTAAAACGGAGCGCGGTAAAACCACGCAAATTATTTTAGAAGAGAGCGAAAGTATCAAAGTTAATATGTTACAATTTCTATTATCCTCACTTTAACGTGCTTGCAGCAATAAATTCCTGAAATACAGGTATTTTGTGCGATTTGCCAAGTTTGTGATTTTTTTCTTCAAAAGTGCTTCGACAAGCAAGGACAATAATAGCCTCATAAGATTGTGTTTCACTTGTTCTTTAAGAGGAATAAATATTGTGACGAAGAAGTGCACCGTTTTTTCCCTAGGTGCGCTCAAAATTCAGAAATTGCGAAATTGGCGGAAAAGCGTTTTTTGCGGCCAAAATTTGTATATTTTTTTTCCTGCGAACAAAATTTTCTTTCGCAAAACTAACTGCGAAACCATTGTTCTGGGTGTAATGCCTAGACCTGTAGTAAATTTCATCACAATCAGGAATGGTGACCGGGACCTCGTGTTCGATCTTATCTGGACACACCCTCTAATTTCTTTATAGCGGCGATTGCCTTATGTGACAGACAGACGGACTGACGGACGGGCAGTTTTCTCTTCGAGTCAGCATAGAAATGCTTACACAATTAGAAGTCGGCAGCACTGCACAAAATGTCGAAGGAAAAAGGGAAAACCGTGCCTTCATGCCAAAGCTCAGTCCAGCCCTGACTACTGAGCTCCATGGCTACACAACAGCAATGGAAAACAAAGCGCATTCAAGACTCACGAGTAAAGAAAGCTTCTATCGTCCCCACGAACAAGACAGCCAAGCCGTTTGGAATTTGCCGTTTAGACATTGAGAGAAAAAAAGGTAGACACCTCTAAAAGTTCTTTGAACCGGTTGTAAGAAACGATGTGTCAAAAAAGCTGTCAGCAGCTTTTTCTATCTCTTGCTTTATTTCTCTCTCCACCTCTGCTGGAATGACTAGAGACCCCTTTCGATGGAGCCAGACATTAAGCGCTGTACCCCAGCATGATGACAAGCAACCGAAGTACCAAGAAGCATTTCATTTCGCATTGCTGTTGGCTTTTAAAGAGCGAACTTTCAACATAAACAACAAAGAGCAACACCATAGGCTGAAAACAGCACAGCTACCAGCTAGATTGTATTTCGATTAACATAAATTGTGTGCCGACTGCATGTGTGTGTGTGTGCGTGCGTGCGTTTTGCTAATGTTGAGAGATGTTTCTTGAATTCACAAGTGACATATAGAATAAATGCACATAATTGCTTCGATTATTGGACGAGGCGGATATTACTTGCGACGAGGCGGATATCAACTTCTCAACCAACAATTTCAACGCGCAAACTGAAGCCACTCATTTCATGAATTAACGTTCACCTCGAACGAATTTCGAAGCTAAAAGTAGTATTGAGATAAGCACTGTAGTGCTAGTTGTAGAAATTGATTGTCTATGCACTAAATTTTTTACAGCGAAGCTGTCTGCGGCTTGGGCAAACCGTCTGTGTGCGAGCAGAACCCTTTCCTCCCGGCCACAGCGAGCGTGGGAAATGAGCGTCGTCCTCCTTCCGGCTGCATGCAGCGCCAGTGCAGCGCTGCCGCCACGGTCAAGCTTGCCGAAGAGCAGCGCGGGAAAATCCTCCTCGCCCATTACCTGGCAAGGAGGGTGTAGCGCAACAAGCGTAACGCGCAAGGCGCGTCCGGCCGGCCTTGGCAAAAGAAGAGCCGCCTGGCTCGAGCCAGAGAAATAGGAGGACGTTCTTGGCTCTCGGCCAGCTCGGACGCTGCTGCCGCAGTCGCTGCTATTTCGTCAGCAGCGACGAAGGCACGGTAACTTTGGCCTCCCTCGCCTCGTCCTCTTCCCTGCTACGAGGGTTTTAGTGGCGCGAGAGAGTGCGCACACGCGGGAAGGAACCCCTCTGGCGCATCACATGGCCGGGAACCTTGTGTAACGTCCAGCTTCGTTGGTCATCTACCTTCACAGAGTGGAATCGCTCATTAATTCTTTTTAACGAAGCGCCTTTTTATGCATCGAAGCGCAAAAATAACTGAAACGCCTACGCATACATGAGCAAAATCTGAGAACGACTATCTCGAAACTTCGTTTCAAGTACATGCTAGCTTAAAAGTAATTGGCTGCAATTTCTGAATTTCTATATGTGCCGGAGAGTGATTAGTTTGAGATGTTACTTAGTGAAACTGGGGTGGCTTTTTATTTTTCTTTCTAAAAGAGCTAAATCCAGAAACCGAAACTGGGCTAAATTTCACGGGAACGTAAAGCACGCTTAAGTGTCTTTCACTTTTGAAACGTTTGCAATCAAAATGGGCGACCTCCTGATTGTAACATGTATTTTAAAAAGCAGTTTCAAGTAAAAAATTAGCCAAATCCTGCGCCTCTTTGAATCAAACTGAGCCAGATCGATTAAACGAGAGCTGCGTAAACAATCGTGACCAAAATAACAGACATGGCTACATCCAATCTGTTTCACTTGTGACCTGGTTGCTTTGCTATCGGGCTTTCGCTCCACAATTGCTTGTTCTTGGGCGAGTTGGCATGAACTGAAAGACATGATATTGTAGGGCAAAACTCGAATGGAAAGAGTAATAGGCCGACTTTCCTACGGCAGTGCCGCGTGTCTCTTATTGTTTCTTTTCGAGTTTTGCGTTACAGAATCATGTTCTTCTTTCTATCTAAAATGATATAATTGAAGCGGGAGACAACGGAAGTGAGGGTATTGGGCACAGATCTATTCCTTGGAGAAGAAGACGTTATCCTAAACGGCGTCATAAAACAAGTTAAGAAGAAGCTAAGAAGAAGAACAGCTCAGGCATTTTTCGGAGGCCTTCAATAGATGCCAAGAACCAAAAAAAAGCAATAATAATAATAAGCGCTGCCGACAGTTCAGAACTGTACGCGTGTTGCCAGGAAGGACCACTCGCTTTTCAAGTCTAGTCATCGCTATTATACCCATGCAACAAACGACGGCACCGACTCAAGCACTAGATGGTGTTAATTGTGTCACACGATATTGCTTTGTCGTTGATTCGCTGCCATTTAGACTACTTTTGCAAGACCAAATGAAATGTCCCAATCTATAAGAGCCAAATACGAACTTTATTCCTGAATACTGACGATAGTGGGATATATAGATTTTAGCTGCAATATAGGTTTGAGGTATTTTGGTGACATGAACACACTGGCAAAAAATTGTTGGAGCAGGCCCGATCATATCACAACAACTCCGTTTTTCTCGGTTTCACTTGAAGTGGACTAGGCTCTTTTAGAAAAAGAACGCGATAATTTTTTAATTAGTCAAATGCCCATCTTGATTATTATGTCCGCCCTTGAAAGCAATTTCGTTGAATAGAAATGGGGCTACGCGATTTTTTTATATTTCTAAACATTAAAAAAAAGGCACTTCACATTCTCCCGAACATGCGCAGAAAATCTGAAGTATTCTTCAAAAAATAGAAGTTCATTGTTATGTAAATTAAGGAAGAGAGCAATGATAAAGCAATTTCTTTTGTTGTAGGTGAAGAACGGCTCACCTAGGTCACGCTGTCTTATCGCAGCTTATTTTTAAGTGCTAGATATAGTTTAGTAGCATACATAGCTTGTCTCGCACCTATACGCTATATGCATATAGATGTGGCCAGTGTGACCTGGTTCCACGCATATAAATGTGGCCTGTGGGACCTGGTTTCATACCTGACTCAAAGAATGATCGCCTTTAAAATCTATCGCTAATACGTCTACCTGTCTAGCCGCCACAAGCTTAGCCACAGTTAAAGGCGTTCCATCAGTTACTACGGGCGAACGCGCTTGTCATGCCTTACACGGAAGCAATACCACTGCATGACCTTGAGACGGAGTTTTTAAATTGTGAATGACCTTACGCGAATAAACTTAAACTGGTGACAGCTTATCCGTCTGAAAAACTACGAGGCAAATAATGCCGTTGCGAGCAGCATACGGCCTACAATCGCCCAAGAGTGTAAAATGTTTCCGCTCTACTTGCAACGCTCCCACGCTCTTTCGGCCCGATGCGGCTGCATCAGCAAAGGCGTCGCAGCAGACGCAAATAAAGGACTTTACGAGCTGCGGGTTATTGGGCGGACTTTCCCCTCGACGTTTTTAGAAGTTTCAGCCCGGAATTAAGAGGGTAGCCGTCCACGATCGAACGCCATTGGGTGATCTTTTTTTCCCCCTATCACTTAGTCGCTAGCACAAACTCGTGCACGCATCATGCACACCTTTTCAGATCTAGGAAACGGGGACGCGGCCCCCGTCACCTTGTCACCACTATTTTGTCGCTCTGGGGCCCGTTTGTCTGACGCCAACGTCAATATCTTACAATAAGCGCGCCGTCAATAGAAGGAAATGGGTGGAAGAGGGAGTTCTAGAGGATGGGTATTGCGATGCGCATCGCCCTGCCTAAGAGGAACCGATGAGTTTATGGGAAATGGAGAGAGGGAGTAAACATTTCACTGTTTGTACACCCCTTCGTAATTTACGCCTTTTCTAAAATGTTATTTAAACGATATTTCGGGGGAAACGAAATTTTGGAAGACGCGCGATGCGAACCTTGCAGAAACATTCTAAAAGACTGGGCTATCAAACACGGATACAAGAAAAAAATAAAGACACCACAAACGGCGTTTGTGGTGTCTTTAAGTTGAATTTTCCGCGTTCAGACGAGGCCCCCTAGGGGGTCATCGCCTCCTCAGGACCAAATAAAAGTTATTCATTCAGTCAGTCTTCCTTCAGAAAAAGTCACAGTTTCACCGCAAGAGCGAAGCAATGAATGCGAGAGCAACAAATTGTAGTGTTACACGAAGTGAGGCTGGCAGCTAACTGTTTTGTATCCCATCTCGCGTAACTACAAAACGCTGGTGTAAGAGAATACGGCCGCTCCAGGGAGAGATGCTCTCCGCGTGGTCACTTCGCGTTGGGAGCGCAGCACGCAGAAGTGTATCGAGCCGCCTGCTGAGCGCGCGCGCCAGCGATCGCGACCGCGCCCTTAGATTCAAAGTTCAAAGTTGCTGCTCGCGTGACACTCCCCACCCACACCCCCTCCACCCCTCGCGTCTTCGCGTCTTTAAGGCTCGTTAAAAACGGGCGGGGCGTTTCCTGTCTGCTTCGACGGCAGGCCTCCCGAGCAGGGTGATGTTATCGCATGCACCCTTCGAGCGACGGAAATGGGCCGGCTCGTTTGAACTCTGCTTTGGCCGCGTTCGTCGCCCCCGCTCGCGCGCTTTTACCCGCGGTAGAACATACAGTGCGCGAGGGGGATCTTATCAATTTGGACTTCATACCGGAAGGACATGACGGCAAGGGCGACGGCAAAAAGCCATCGAGACTGTCCACATAATTGCTATCGCAATGAAAGAACACGCATGAGCTTGGTGCCATGTAGTGGGTGTACATGTTCGATGGGGCTTCGCAGCCATCTCAGATTTCTCGACTCAAGCTTCCAGATTCCGCAAATATTCCTTACTTCAAGGTTCTATGAAAACTAATTACCAGTTCAAGAATATTGTCACATTTCTATTGCTTGTGATAATAAATGGTGTCCCACGCGCAAATTGGAAGTATCTTTTGCGAAATTTCGATGCCGTATACCTCCTCTTAATTTTCATTTATACAGGTCTGCTCTGGTGCCATCTCCTCTATGCTTTTACTGTCAAGAACCTGAAAACATCGATCGCTTCTTACTTACTTGCCGGCGTTTCACGAACCTCAGGAAGAAACATTCCGAAATGTTATTCGGAAACTTAAGAATTACTCTTAACTCTGAGAATATTCTTTCCTTAGGGAATCTTCTCTGGGTCAAAGCAACAGGAACGTTTGCTTAGCCGTATGCGAATTTCTTAGGAACACAAGAATTTTTTGTTAATTATTCCCAATCAAAATTTGGTACATCGGACTTCCTCGTGCTAATTCATTTTCTTCCATATGATTGGCCTCTTCCTATTTTTATTAGTACATAAACTAATAATTCTTCAATTTTTCTATATACCCTAGACGGCCGATAAGTTCCTTTTCCTGCGTCTAAATTCTAAATTTTCCCACTTGTATTAACCGCCGGTTTCATGGCCAATCCCCCGCAGTGGGTAAGAGCCAAGAATTAAGGGTCAAGCAAGTAAGCTCCCGCTAATAAGCGCCGATCTGAATACCCCTTCTTCGCCGGCTTTTTAGATGCGAAGTATCTTATCGCGGAGTTCAAACCAGTGGTGGTGATGGTGGTGGTGTGCTGCGTGACCACCCTTACTGCGCATGTGCAATCCCTCTCCACACACCCCCTCTCCGCTTCCCCTCTCCGCTTCGCCTTTCCCCTCCGCCTCTACATTCCCCCTTTCCCCTCTCCCCTCTCCCCCTCCCCTCTCCCTCTTCACTTCCCCTCTCCACTCCTCCTCTGAAACGCGGGCTCGACATGCCGAAACGCTGCTTCCCATCGCCTCAAGGTACCCTTTAGCGGGAGATGGTGTGATTTTTTGTTTAGCGTATATTTAATACTTTTTTACGTCAAAGTAGCAAAAAACTCGAGCGGGAATGACGGGACAATAGGGAAGAATACACAGGATGCGCGCTTACTAACAAGTGAGAAAGCTTAACGGAGAAACATTTCCACCAGGCAGTAAGGAGATGGGCACATGCGGTCTGATCACAGCTGCAGTCCAACTGAGTATCGGGCGGAGAATTGGAACGAAACCAACCATTGGTTCCCGAACGCAACCCTCTTGAAGCAAAGTGATAAATGTTTTGTCCATCTGCTTATAGGTGTTTACCCTTAAAAATGTTTGTGATTATGCAGTTCGCTCATCTAAATTAGTTCAAAAAGGACATTTATACACGCAAACACACACACATAGGAGCACGAACGAATGATATTGCGCATATTGTTCGCGTTGAGCAGGGGTATTTGCTTTGGAAGAACAGAGTGGTAGTACTACGAGCATTGAAGCCAGCGGTCCGGGCACAAATGCACAAACGACGTCCTGGTATTATCAGAATTGAGATGAAGTCGCGGAGTTTGATGGCCGAACGTGGATGGCGACTTGGAAAAGATAATCTGCAAGTGTGACACCTTCAAAATTGTACGGAGCGTGTTAGAGCCCGTGCACTTTCATCTGTGACCAGTAGTAGACAATCCTTGGTAGACAATTCGCTTGTATTCGGCGGAATGCAGAAGACAAAGCTATGGTATTAAACGCGGACATAGATTTCAAATGGCTGATTGCAAAAAGAATGAACAGCATATCATCTACAGCCACTGTGGAAGCCACATGCAATCGCTTTGCAGAGTATACCCTTCCCCGAGCGTTAGTAACATACAATATGTATTCCTGTTCGCGCGAGAAGCCGGCGTTGAATAAGCGTGTCTTCGGCCTGGTGTATATCTATGTGACACTGTAGAAGGGCAATTTAAGGGCTCGTTTTCTTTGTCAGACACAACATTAATGACAACCAAAAGACAATCAATCCGAGGAAAGTATAGCGGATGTTATTTGTAGTAAAAACGGTAAATGTGAAGAGATTAAAGTGGACGAAAAGACAACTTGCCGCCGGCAGGAACCGAACCTGCAACCTTCGAATAACGCGTCCGATGCTCTACCAATTGAGCCATATGGCAGTGGTCGTCTTCCCCTGCACTTTATCGGGTGTATGTGTGCACTTAAACCTGGGAGTGTTAGATGTACCCGGTAAAGTTGTGATCATAAATTTGACCGAGCGAGTTGAACTGCGTCTGATTGCGTGACGCCTTGAGTGAGCTGACCTGACTAGATGTGGGCATTCGCGTGTGTTTTAGTCGGAATATCTCCTTGTTAAGGATACGACCAAGTGCAGCGTAGTTCGATCTGTTCCAGTAGCGTATGGCTTCCCGTTCAGTATGGCCTACTGAATTATACACGCTCCCACCGTGGATCGAGGAACCAGCTCTTAATCGATTCACTTTGACTCACTGAGCCTGACATGAGTTTGGGCAGAGAAGGACTCGGGTAGGAGTGAGCCCCCGCTGTCAGTAAAGTCTGAGTGAGCCCGAGAGCGCGTTAGAAGGAGTCATCCCGTGTCTGAATAAGATGAAGCGGGAGTGGGCGTCCTTCTTTTCCTAAATTACAGCCGGTGAAGCTAAGCTTCTCAGAGGCTGAGAGAGATCAAGTGAATCTGAACGCGATTTCGTGTGTTTTGTGAACACCACACTATACAAGAAAGGCCGTGTCCTCATGAACCTGCAGTAAATGTGGCTCGGTGTATCCATGAGCAGGCTTCATTGTAGTCAGAAACCATGAATGAGGTAGAGGTTAATAAAATTTGTATGTCCACTTGATAAGTTATTTACAGATGTAAGATGGTAAGTGATATAGCAAATTGGTTATAAGAATAATTTCATGAGGTTGACGTGCTAAAATAACGATATGATTACGAGGCAGGCCGTAGTGGTGGTATCGGAACTAATTTCGACGAGCTGGGGTCCTTTAACTCGCCCCTAATTCTAAGTACATGTGTGTTCTTGCATTTCGCCCGCGGCCGCTGTGGTCGGAAATCGAACCCACGTACTGCAGCTGCGTAACGTGAGACCTTATCTGTATACCACGGCGGATGGTAAAAAAAAAATCTGACATATCCATAATTAAAAACAACATTACAGAACATGGTATGGCGAGGACAGGCCAGGATTGAAGGTATAACATTTCGTCGACTTCACAATCTGTATAGTCGGTTACAACCTAGGAATAGACACACGGGCTCCACTCCCAGAACTGCGGCGGATTCACCTGCGCGAGAGAGTCGTGCTGGGCGGTTTCTGTTCTAACCATAAGTGCTTTTTCGCTGCTAGTGTAAATACTGCGCATGTTAATAACTAAAAGTCTGTCGTCCTCACTTAAAATATTCCGTTTCCCCGAGCAGTAACGCCGGAATCTTTGCCTAAATTTGCCAGAAAGTTCAAAATTTTCTACCGAAAGCCAGCGACGCCTACCTTAAATACGCGCCTGAAATACGCGAAATGCGCTTCTCGTCATGGAAATGGCCAAATGCAATTGGATGGGGCGCCTATGCAAATTGTCTCCGTGTGGAACAGCGACGGCTGTGTACGGAGCTTTTATGCTTAGGTTGTAATCGACTATAGTGCTCGATTTCGGGGGCCGTCAACGGAGAGAATAGCCTCTGCCATGAGATACGCAGTTGATTTCGGAGTTCACACTTCGAAGTTGTCGAATGATTTTTTTTTTTCATTTCACTGATATAAAGAAGACAAATCCTTATCGAAGCTTCAAGGGAGAAAGAACGATGGATGCTATACCTTTGACAGTTGGTTTTCCTAATAAAAGAGAAGCTTGCAGGTTATAAACAACTGCTTTCAACGATCCAGCGCACCACGAAAATGACAGTAATGAAACAGGGTAACCGCTTTTAACAGAAAAGCTGTTCAAGCTGGCCGTAATTTGTCTGTCGGAGACAGAAATGACCATCATCATGAACCGGCACGCGCTCTCTACATCCTCTTCTTCATCTTCGTCCCCTTCTGCTTCCCTCCCAGAACACGTGCGCCGATTTCTCTCGCGTTACCTGTAATAAACCCCGATGGGTGAGAGAACGAGTACAGAGAGAGAGAGAAAGAAAGAAAGATATATAAAGAAAGAAATTCTTGGCGAAAAGAAAGTCTTCACGAAGCGGGATTCGAACCCTCGTATCCTCGATCCGAAGGTAAGCGTCCTAACCACTCGGCTATCCAGGCACGCTAGCAGAGCAAAGCATATCCTTATATAGCAAAGTGTAGCAAGAGGGTGAGAAATGTAAGTGAGCGTGAGGAGAAGAGATATGATGAGAAGGAGGGAAAAGAGGAGGGGAGAGTGTGAAGCATAGCATAGAAAGAATAGGAGAGAAATATAGAGAAAGGAATGTGCAGAAAGAGAAGAGAGAGAAAGAAATAGAGTGAGTTAGAGAGAGAGAAGAGGATAGAAAGAAAGAGGAAGCAAGCGAGACAGAGAGAGAGACAGAAAGAAAGGGATGAAAGAGGAAGAAACATAGAAAGAGCAAGAAAGAGAAAGAGAGGGAGACAGAAATGAAGAAATAGGAATAAACAGAGAAATAAAAAGAGAGAGAGAAACAGAGAGAATAGATAAGAATAAAATATAGGAAGAAAGAAAGAGAAAATTGGCTAAACTTGGCAAAACAGCAAACGTCACGACAACATATATAGGTGCTGATCAGCTCCGCTGTCTCCTTAGCATTGCGCCTCCAGTGCAAGCGGCGCTAATTTTTTAACATGCATGTGTTAAGGTGTTGCTTTCGCTGAAGAAAAGAATTTCGTTATCGAAACACTGTACCTTGTTATAGTGTAAAGTAACATGCGTTCGGGTAGCACATAACCTATAACCTACACCTAACCTAGCAACTTCTCGCATTTTCAGCTAATTAGTCCTATAGTACGGACATCACCCGCCGTGATGACTTGGAAGCTATGGTGGCGAACTGCTAAGTACTGGGTTGCAGGTTCGATTCCCTGTCATGGCACCCACCTCTCAAAGGGGAAGAAATGCAAACTCTTACAGGGTGTGTTCAGATAACAACGTCGGTGAATGTCCGGCAACCCACTTTAATTTCGCCGAAAAAAAAAATGTTTGCTGTCCAAGTCCCCAGGACAACAACACCAATGCCAGTTTGGCGAAAAAAGAATTACCTTCCTCACAAAATTCGAAAGTCTCCACTGAGCCAGAACCGCTCTTTGTGAATTGCGCGAAAATGGAATTTTCATGAGATCCTACAAAAAAAAAAAACTATTCTACCTCTTGGTCTCAAAATTCTTCTTGGCATAGTATGAATAGCGTGAGTTTCCGAAATGTGGTTATCTTGCAGTATCAGGGCATTAACTTTAAGAGAAAAAATCGCGAATATGGCACATTGCTAATATTGCCTTAATTTCAGCTTTTTTAATTAGCTCCGCTGGTGCGACAGTCAGTACTTTCAAAATTTACCAGAGCGTTGGCACACGTTAGTTTAGTAATTGTGCAAAATATAACAGTCAAGTATGATGGTGAACGCAAACCAAAAATGATTAAGTAAGGGCATGTCTCTAAAAACGCAATATTTTGAAAATCAATTTTAAAAAAAGGGCACTTTCGATTTTTTAAACTTCCCGGAATTAAAGCCACGCGTATGTTTTAACTTAATCTGTAAACACATGTTGCATTATCTTTGTGAGGTCGGAGTTACAAAGGCTCCAATGTGCCCGAATTGACGTTAGCGCGCAACCACTTAAATAAGCGAGCATGCAGCTATATAGTTCCCATTGCCATAATTTTTAGGTCGTAAATATGTTCTCTCGTGTTCACAAAACAACAGATTGACAAAAATAACAAATAGTTGGTTTAGAAAACCAAATTAATACTACATTTCCTCATCCAAATCGCAAAAACGTCAACATGGCTCCCAGCGACACACAGCATGCTGCGAAGCTCAGTCACACGCTCCGCAACGCCATCTTCTAACATCTCGCGCGTATGCGAGCTATTGTACGTCACATAAATGAGAACGGAGAGGATCAGCCACTGGGTCTTTATCGCTGCTCATCTCGTGGTGGTGATCCGATGACGGAGACGGTGCGCGGTGGTAGAGGCGCTGCTTTTGCAGCCCCACCGCGCTGAAGAATACAAAGAAAAGTAATAGTAATAGTAGTAATAATAAAATAAACAGCTGAATACGCTTCAGAAAGGTCCAAGTCGGAACAGAGCGTCACCTTTCATGTCCGTCCGTCATGTCATGGACTGTCGGGCAGTCCTCTACTGAGCAGCCTATTATATAGTACACATGCGCCTCTTGTACTCCCCTGAGATTTATGACTGAGTTGGACAGCTCAAAGCGAGCGTTTAGCGCTGACTTTCTGAACAGGCACAAGAAGAAGGTAATCTATAAGCGGAACTTTCGGATTATGAAAGATATTGATAACGCCTTGTTTGCGAATGCAAACAAGGCGTTATCAACATTTGCATTCGCAAATCTGACTTCAGTACATATCCTGAAGATTTCCGATAATTGGTTTCGCTAGGAACACTAGTCCGACTCGTACAAACGCGCATATGGACAAGTTTGTACTTTAAAGCAACTCTTCCTCTTTTTTCTGCCAATTTGCTGTTTCGCGAACACGAGAGGACGTATTTACGACCTAAAAATCATGACAATGGTAACTATAGCTACGTGCTCGCTCACTTAAGTGGTTGCACGTTAACGTCAATTCAGCCACATTGGTGCATTTGTAACTCCGACGTCACAAAAATAATGCAAGATGTTTTTTACAGATCAACTTAGAACACGCGCTTGGCTTTATAGCCGGAGAGTTTAGAGAAAATTGAAGGTGGTCTTTTTTGAAAACTGATTTTCAAAATAATGCATTTTTAGAGACATGCCCTTACTTAAGTATTTTTTTCTTTGCGTTCGACATTATACTCGACAATTATATTTGGCACAATTGTTAATCAGACGTGTGGCAACGCTCTGGAAAATTTTGAAAATACTGACTGCTATACCAGCGGAGCAAGAAAAATCTGAAATTGTGGCATTACTGAACAATGTGCCATATTAGCATTTTTTTTCCTAAAATAAGGGCCCCAATACTGCAAGATAACAGCGTTTTGTAAATTCGCGCTTTTCATGGTACGCCAAGAAAAGTTTTGCGACCACTAGCTACAACAGATTTTTGTAGGATCTCGTCAAAATCCCATTTTCGCGCAATTCACGAAGAGCGGCTCTGGCTCAGTGGAGACTTCGGAATTTTTTCAACAAAGGTAGAATTTTTTTTTTGGCGAAACTAACATTGGCGTTGTTGTCCTGGGGAGTCGGACAGCAAAATGTATTTTTCCAGCGAAATTAAAGGGGGTCCGCGGATATGCACCAACGTTCTTATCTGAACACACCTTGCAGAAATAAATTTAAAAATTTGAACCCACGGTACACAAGGGTAAATTGCATCAAAAATAAGCAAAAATTATTTCCAACTGAATGTTTTACTTTTTGCTTCCCTCTGTAACTGAACATTTTTACATATAAAAGAAGGTGAATATTCGCGAATGAATATTTTGACACATCTCTTTTGTGCGCAACGACTACATGAAGCCAGACAAGCCGTCGAAGTGATCGACGTCAGTTCACATATGTATGTAAGCATCGGTGACTTCTGTTTTTTCTTTTTTTTTTAAGTGTTCGACCGTATAAAGCTGGGCCTTTCGGCGTGTTTCCGCGTCACGGGCGCTCCTTGCATACTGCACTACTACGGTATCACCTGCTGCATTTGTCAATGGGAAGGTGAGAATTTTTGTTGCCTCAGTGCTCTATAATCCTAGCAATTTAGGCTTACAGGTCACGCCGGCAGCTGCTGCTGCAGTTTAAAGCCGGATAATCTTAATGTGAGAAGATGCGGCAGTTTATATGGCATACAATAGCATATAACTGCATTTATAACACGCGTTATGGGTTGGCGGTCGAAAGAAATGTGATCGCCGTGACAACGAACGGACAAACGTGTCGATAACACATCGAGCATTCACTAGATCAAGGAGTAATAACACGGGAGTGCATTGCGTGCGCTTACAAATCACCTGTCAAAAGTGAACTCTTAGAAGCGCGAAAACTAGATGTTTGCGGCTCAAAAAAAAAAAAAAAAAAAAAGCCACCGCTTCTGCACGAATTAGACTTTTCATCAGCGTATTTGTTTGGGGCGCTCGTATAGAAGCATTTGAGACTGCTTACCAGACACCCCTTTTGTGTTGGTCTTTGTATACGCGGCGGTCCCTTATGAAACGGAGCACGCGAGCGGGTAGCCTGCGCTTTGCTGCGGTAGTGCTCCTGTAGGGACAGTGCCACGGCTGCTAAGAGTGCCAGGAAATGGCAGCAACAGAAAGCAAGTCCGCTCGTGCCGTCATCTATTGGCGGCCAAAATAACCAGGTGGGGCCGATGTACAAGTGCATATGCTAGAATAGAGACCAGCTCAGCAATACGGTTGAGCAATCAATTCATTCTAAGGAGGAGCGCAGGAGGAGCGCACGCGTGCGGCGGTCTAGCCCTGTCCCTAGGCTGGTGCTCCGGGTGCTCCTGTGCACTGATGGATCATGTGACAATCGACTGAACATTTACCTACTGCCTGTCTTCGGCGCTGCAAGTGACCTGCAAGATTCACGCGTTGGCGTGTTCCCTCTACAGAGAGCCCCCGCGTGCGTAAGTACAGGGGTGGTCACAAGTTCCGAGGCCGCGCTACATAGGGTTTAATGGGATAGCGGTATGTGAACTTTGGCAAACCCACCCCTCCTCCCCTCAGAAAATAACGTGGCGCTCCATTGCAAACGCCTGAGCCTTTGAGGGAGCGAGGGAATGCTTGGAATTCATTAGGGAATAATTTCGCCTTATAGTGTACGTAGTATTATGCTTTAAAGGAGTGGTGACAGAAAATGTGTGAACCTCTGTTTTTTGCTCTTAATCAATGGCTACTGACTCGATAATAGCGGCAACGAAACTCATTTGCCCCAGCGCGAGACGAATGTTTAATTATATGCTCGTATGTTACGACCGGAGGCAGTTTCGATTTTGAAGAGCACTCGGTAGCCCCGTGACGTAGATGGTCTACTTGGTAAACAAGACCGCAAGAACCAGTGACGTCACTGGCCAGCTTCTGCTATGTTGTCAGTGCTGCTGTTTCGTTTGCTGTGTTGAGCAGGTGTTGTGACGTACTCGTGACGTACGTGGTATCCACTCGATGACCTCATCGTCTTTTGCTTCTATTTCTGATCCGGCACTTTCACGAACTTCAAAACTCAATTAAAATACCTTTTAGGCTGTATTTGTGGCTCATATTGTACAGGTGGCACCTATATGCACCCATTAGTGTGATTCAACAGTCAAATTGTGTCCGAATATTTGTGTCACCGCTCCTTTAAGGAAGTTGCCCTTGTTTGTAACCTCGCCCATTCAATGTCTTCACCGTTTCCCGTCCTCACGAAGCTTTCCTAAAGATTTTAAATGCAAAAACAACGCATGCTTGTTATCGCTTTTCGGCTGATACCGCTCGGCGGAGCTTCGTACGGCAACTATACACCCACGTGCGGTGGTGCCCCAACAGTAGAACATCGTTTGTATTGCGCGAAATGACGACTGTCGGCTTGTCCATGCACTCTTAATAGATCCAAAAAAGTGTGTTTCTTAATTTCGCAACGCGACTAGCATCCATTTCCTAGAATAATTGCACATTCATCGAGGCACTTCAATGGTGGCTTGTAAAGAGCAGTCAGTTGTATGTAATTTCACGATTTTAAAAATAAAAACTTTCCACACTTAAACCACAAAGAAATAACTTCCGCATCGAAAAGTAAACAGCATGCGGTTGGATATTAGCAGCAAGAAAAAAGAAAACGCCAGGCCGGCGCGGAAAGCGCAGCACAGTCACAGCGAAAGCTGGAAGAGCGCCATTTCTAGAGCCCTTTATAAACTCTCTTGGGGCAAGTACACTAGCAACGTAGCCACTACGCCACAAATCCTAAATTTTGTGAAGTTGGGAAGCACCCACTACGCCATTATTCGTCATTCTGCGGAGAAGCGAGCTACCATCTGTAAGGCATTATGTGCACTTTGCTGATGCGACGGCTGATGACGATGAATTATTATGGATGAGCCCTTTGTAATGGGTTGGAAGCTTTAAACGACCCACTAGTTACGTAATCCGCATTGTGTGATCCCCGGTCGTTATTTCACCCTCCCCACCACGCTATATAACATACGTTAACGTGAGAAAGAGAGAGAGGGGGGAAATCCCTACTGAAAACGTTCCGTAAGTCAGTACCATAATTCCGTACGTTTCCGTATTACGGAAATGTACGGAAAATATATAGAAAATATACGGAAAACATATGGATTCCGTACGAAACATATGGAATTATGGTACTGGCATACGGAACGCTTTCAGTAGGGATAACTTTATTAAGACCATGAGGAAATGGATCATGGGGGCCTAATGGGCCTCCTTGGCAACCAATAGAAGTGCACTTGCGAGGAACCCACTACGCTATATATCATCATAATTTTTGTGGAGTAGGGAAGCAGCTACTATGCCATTTTTCGTCATTCTGCGAAGCATGACGAAAAAGCATCACTGCAACTCCAACCTCCATCCGGCCTTCATCGACGCGAAGCTTCGCTTCTCTATCGCCTTTGGTTGGGAGTTGCTTTTACGAAGGCATATACAACGTTAATCGGAATGACGGACAGCGCGGCGTGTGATGTTTGCGGCACCGAAGAAGACATCGAACACCTGCTGTGCCACTGCCCTCCTTTTTCCGCGGAGCGACAAGTACTGTCCAACGCACTGCGGCGACTGGATGATAGGCGAATTTCCGTGCAGGTGCTACTACAGCACCGACCACATCTCTCGGCGGCCAACAAGGCAGTGAAAGCACTCTTGTGTTTTTTGAGAACGACGGGCTTATGCGAACGCCTCTAACTTGTGGTGCAATCCCGCACGCTGTAGTGAATGCACTGCATCTCTTCTCTCTCTCTCTCTCTCTTATTTTTTTTTTTCTCTTTCCTCCCTTCTATTTCTCATCTTTCTATTCCCCTTCCCCGACCCCCCAGTGTAGGGTAGCCAACCGGAAGTGTTTCTGGTTAACCTCCCTGCCTTCTCCTTTTTCTGTTTCCTTCCTGCGAAGCATCGTGGTACCCGCTATACCCTTGTTAGGCATTATGTGCACTTTGTTGATGCTGTGGCTGATGACGATGAAGAATTATGCCAGAGCCCTCTGTAATAGGTTGGAAGCATTCAGCAACCCACTCATTGCGCAAGTCACATTGTGTGACGCCTGGTTACAGAATTCGCGTTGTGTGACGCCTGGTTGTCATTTTACTCTTCTGCCACGCTACATTACATATGTTAATGTGGTTCCTTCCCGACATAAAGCCTGTATAGGGTCTGAACGCTTTCGACGGGTTTTTGCCGTCGTCATCACCGTCATGTTCCGTATCAAATCCAAATCGATAACATCAGCCTGCGCATCGTTAAAATGGCTGATTGGGGGAGTTGGTAATTACTGCGCATCGTAATCACCAACTCGCCCTTACTGAGATGAAATGAGCCGGCCAATTCCGTCGCAGTGAGGGCGCATGCGATAACATCACACCGCGTGCGAGGCCTACCTTCGATTGATATAGACTCAAACAGAGAGGAGACGCCACGTCCGTCTTTTCATGGGCGAAGGAGCAAGAACGCCGGGGTGGGGGACTGCGTCGCTTAAGCAGAGGCGCGTATTCTCAAACGATCGCAAAAGGAGACAATCGCAAAAGTATCGCGTTTGGTGCGCTTTGATTGGCTATTGAGCAAAACCGAAAAAGTGAGGGCGCCATCTAGTATTTCCGTCGACGTGACGGTGTTCTACGGTGCTCCTGACATGCCAGCAATAAACAAACACACCTTATCACCGTCGGTTGGCGGTGAAGTCTAGCATTTCAGTGACATAGACGGTAGCTTTTAGTATTCAATCCTCGGTGGATGTGCGCAGCATTTTTTAGGCTGAAGCTTTCAGCGAGCATTACCTTGAGGTGTTTTCAGTACTCGTTCTTTGCCAGCGCGTGTTTTTTCGTGGTTTGAACGTTCCAGGAACATGAAGCGTGCGTTGCTCGCGTGGTTTATCACGCGCCGGCAACATGTTGGGATGTTGAGACGATATCGCTGCAGTGGCACACTACAGCTGAACTCACTGAGTACGCCGTGTTAAACTTTTAACGAAAATACATTTTACACAAAGTTTTGTTCTTTAAATATTATACTGTGCATTATACAGTGCACTACACAGTGCACTATAATGTGCATTATACAGTGCACATTATACAGTGCAAATATTATACAGTGCACAAAAAAAAACGTTGAAAGCACTTTCAACACGTCTTATATTTCAAGTAGCCACAACCAAGCCTGGCCACTTCGTAGAAGCCAGTATACGCTCGAAAACGCTGCACTCGGGTCGCTCTGCGCTCGTACGGTACGCTCATTCCTGTGTTGTGAGACAATCGTCACACCGACGGCCATTGCAACAATGATGTCACAGGCAAGTGTTCCTTCAGTTATTGAACGCATCAGATTCTACGTCACCAAACGCGATACTATCGCTTTTCGCGATCGTTTGAGAATACGGGCCCAGCAAGTGTGAACTTTTACCATATTGGCGCAGTCCCGAGCGCGGGCGCGCGCGCTCTCTCGGCAAACGTCACTAAACGGCTCGCATACCGGGCTGTGCTCTCACCGCTTCGCGTTCACACAACAGACTGCACAAAAAACCACTTCTCGCCCTGGAGTGACCGTATTCCCTTACACCAGCGTTTTACAGCGCAGCTGTTAAAGTCGAGCTCAAACGGTCGAAGTATCGTCCAGCAGACAAGTTTAAACTGAGCGAAAAAGACAACACGTAAGAACATAGTAACACGCACGCGATGCGCTTCGTGTGTGTGCGTGTTTCTATGTTCTTACGCGTGCTGTCTTAAATATCGTCGCAGACTAGCGAAGGAGGGTGAGGAGGGGGGAAAAGAATGAATCATAGAATAGCCATGTGTAGCATAGTATATATAGCGGAGACGAGTGCAGGAGCTAGGCGAGTTGAAGGTTGGACACATGCAGGTGGTCAAACGGAGATGAGGTTCCTTCAGTGCTAAACCATGCCCATGTTTGCCTAGCTTTGCATCACTTTGCATTTCATCGCTGCGGCTTCCTCTCAGCTCCGCTGTACATTGGCCTTTAAGACGTCAAGTCAGTTAAAGCCACGCATAAATTGTACAGTTACGCGAGATCGGATCCAAAAGAGTTAGCTGCAAGCCTTCCTTTGTATAACATTACAATTTGTTCGCTTCTTTTTATTTCCTACTTTTATATCTTCTTCTTCCTTCAATAAGTCAAATTAAGTAATTTTTCTTGGTATTTCTTGCCTGCTGTTTTTTTTTTCGCTTTTTTTTTTTTTTTTTTTGCTGCGGACATGTGAGCTCAAGTAGATAACATTCACCGGTACCTACTCGCCGAAACGAGCAGTTTCGATCCGCTAGCTCGTTGGGAGAGGAAGCCGTTAAGTTTCTCCCAAATCTCACTGTTACATTTTACACCATGAAGGTTCGCCTCGTTGAAGCTCATCTGCATTTCTATATACTCATCCTATTCCAATGTAAGCCAACAGAACTTAGCCTCCCATGTTTGCTATGCCTCCTTTGTTTCTCCCTTGCGCCAGGCAGAAACAATTAGCTAGCCCACACTTTATGCACTTATTTGAACATAATATCAGCCCCATGTGGGGCCTAGATAGGAGTTCGTAACAATATCGTATTACACATACATTGTTTATTTTATCCTTTAACGTTACCAATTAATGTTCCCTGGAAGCGCGAGGAATTTGGCTTCATCTTCACTGGGAACCTCTCTGATAACACTGTGGGCTGCGTCAAATTCGACGAAGCATGCAGTCTTCTGGCATAGATTTGTATTCTGGAAAGCAACTTTTGGTGCTCACGCCGGGGTGTCTTCATTGGGGTTTTGGAGGGCGTGGTCTGGACTCGGGTGGCTCATAGTGGACAGGTCCGTGTACAGGTCCAGCTGGCAGTAGAGTTAGTCATGGGTAATTAAGAATCCCTCTCCACCGCAACTTATCCTTTTGTTGTATCTTTTTCTTTCTTTCCTTCAAGAAGGACGAGCTTTCAAGAAGCCTGAAACAGGCTCTACCTGCAGGCGCAGACAGTTCTGAATAATCGGGGGAACAACTTATTAAGCAGCAGCTATCTCTGCTTTAAGGATTTGTCGTTTAAACGACTGACATCTCGCGTTCAATATAAACTAAACCTTCAATATGTAGCGTGTAACAGCCATTGCCTCAAGAAGCACTTACCTCACTGCGAAATAAAACGTTATATGCCTGTTCAAAACGAAATCCATTAACAGTTACCGCAACTTATATTGAACAGTGCGCTACGTACAGTGTAGCGGTTCTTCTCAGCGCATATTTTCGGGTTTATCCTGGCCTATTTCAGTGACCGTCTGACGGATATGATCCATATACACCGAAACCGGCACGACAATATCACGTGCGCTAAGGCGCCGTGTAGCGTCAATCAATTGAGGCAACATTGGTTTCATCGTTGTGATGAGGGGAAAGCTGGCCTTCAATGACGGGAGCTGCTTTTCTGCGTGCGAACTCCCTTCATGCAGTATTCATGGTCCAAAACAGCTTTCTGTTTTCAGCGTATGCGTTTTCAGGCTTCCGACAACTCGCCGCTCAAGGAAAAAGAACAATGCCTCGCTACTCCGTTTTGTTCGATCCTTTTTTGACCTAGCATAGCTCGTTGCCACTTTGGGCGCTCGATACATCACGCGCCCTGCCTCGCGTCTCCTGTCACAGTGTGCGTGACACTCGACGACGTTGTGACTGATTCCCTTCATGCTGTGCAAAAGTGGCAGATCAATAAAGCATTTTACACAAGAGCACTCCTCGCTATGAAATATAAGGCAGTCACGTTTCTCAGTTTTATCCGAGCTGTCCATTAATATCAGCCCAGGAGTCGAACCCGGGTATATCGAACTCGCCAAAAAACGTTTATTAGTTCGATATATGGGATAATTATATATATGCCTGCTATAGGATTTGATGACACAAATGCACATACCAATAAGAAAAGTACTTTATTAATATGGTGGCTTACTTGCGTGCCCTACTTTGAAACAAAATAGTCCTAGATTTTCTTCTGTTTCAACGACTTCGATATGACATAATTTGATATAGGCTCGTTATAGGATTTGATGACACAAAGGCACATACCAATAAGAAAAGTACTTTATTAATATGGTGGCTTACTTGCGTGCCCTACTTTGGAACAAAATAGTCCTGGATTTTCTTCTGTTTGAACGACTTCGCTGCCTGCGACAGCACGCACGCCTCCACATTGTCCAACGAGTCGGAGCAGCCTTTCATATTCACGCAATAGCACCGGACCAACGCAAGTGCACTAATCACTTCGGAGGGTGTAGGCAACGGGCCAACGTCAATTTCCTTATTGCTGTCGCTTTGGCTCGTGGTCGGCACGACATCTGCAACGTAGTCCTCATCTTGTAGCTGGCCCATGATGGCGACATCATCGTCCGCACTGACGAACTCGTCGAATGTCGATCCGTACGCAGCGGCGACGTCGGACTTCTCACCGCGCTCGACTCAAGTTCTCAAGTTCAAGTTTATTTTTCTTTCTGATACAGAAAGAGGAGTAAGAGCTCGATTTATGATTCCGAATTTCGCGGCGAACGGCAAATTCTGCCTCTTTGCACAAGCCATGACGACAGCGCGCCAAGCAAGTTCACAGAGCGCCAACAGGCAACACCACCAGCACGGACCACGCTGAATGAGGACTCGAGGAAAAGGGGCAGCAGTAGGCACGCAAGCATAAAGAAAGAAGAAATGGCGCTCACTTGTACTACCTCCGCGCCTCGGAGAAAGCACGGCAGCCCCTGATTGGCCGTAGGCGCTGCGAGCAGGCCAGGATCATTTTGTGCAGGGGAGTGTTCGCCCGTGCACAGCCGGGTCTAAACCAGTTTTTCGAGGGTGGCGCCGGCAGTTTTCCCCGCAACCACGAGGGAAAGCCAACTTGCTGGGGCACTTTTGAGGCACATGGAGTTTGATATATCGGTTGTCGTTGCTATTTTCGTTCGACGTAACAGTAACTTTTGCTATATATTCTCAATGTAAATTTAACGTGTTTAGAAATTGTTCGATATACGGGATAATTTGATATAAACGGGTTCGATATAGTCGGGCTCGACTGTATTCAAATAGAAAAGGCACAGCTTTCCGCGATTTCACAGGTTTTCTCGAATAAGCCACCAACGGTGAGTTGGAGCATCTCGTATACCTAATTCAAACGAGTGCCTGATTATGACCTTTCTTTTAATGTATACCTTAGCAGCAGCGAAATATTTCCAAACTTTACACATGCTTAAATCAAGGACAACGGGGTTTCTTTAATTTTTATTATTTTGTTTTCTAGTTCGAAGTGGTTCTCTTTTTTTTTAAGGTGCGATGTGGAGCATATAGCTGAATTTAGCGGGGTTAAGGCGGGATACCTAAAATATGCTGACATAGGTCATCCTACAATTCGCAATGTCTAGGTAACTAAAGAGATTCACTACTTCATAGAGAAAAATCACACCATCTCCCGCTAAAGGGGACCATGAGGCGATGCGAAGCAGTGTTTTGGCATGTAGAGCCCGCGTTTCAGAGGTGAAGTGGTGAGGGGGAAAGGGGGAGAGGGGAAGTGGAGAGGGGGAATGGAGAGGGGCAGGCACGTAGCCAGGATTTTTTTTCGGGGGGGGGGGGGGGCCCAAGGCCTAATTATTCGAAAGAAAGTCTTTTCATGGTTCTTTAAGAAGAAAAAAAGTTGCCCGGGAATATAAAAGACGACGAATTTCGGGGGGGGGGGGCGGCCCCCCCTTGCCTACGTGCCTGGAGAGGGGGATGGGAAAGGGAAAGGGGATGGGGGAAAGGGAGGGGAGAGGAGGAGTGGAGAGGGGAGTGGTGAGGGGGATGGGAAAGGAAAATGAGAGGGGAAAGGGAAGAGGAGGGGTGATGTGGAGAGGGAAAGGGGAGAGAGGGATTGGAGGGAAAGTGGAGAAGGTTTGCGTATGCGCAGTAAGGGTGGTCACGCCGCACACCACCACCACCGCCACCACCGCCGGATTGAACTCCGCTATAAGATGCTTCACATCTAATATTCGAAGTGTTTGGCCACCTGGCAAACACTGGCCGCGCCTACTCTCCTCTAAGAGGCGTAGTTGTGAAGCGTCTATAAGTCGTGCGGCCTGTTACGGCTCAATGATCGTCGGCGTACGGCCATTTAGTACTCTAAAGAGCATCATGCGCCTTCAGCGTCCAGCGATTACTCAAAACCGATTATCACTGTACCCTCTCGAACCAACAAAGTCATGCTCTCTGGTTTCTGCACCCTTGATTATCTCAGGAGACGATCTGCTTTAAAAGTGGAACATTCGCCGAGCCCCTACCCGATGATGTGCGTTTCAAAGCCGAGCTTGCTTTTTCCAGGTGCACTGCCAACACAAGCAACCTGCTCCCGTGATATCACTACTTGTATCATTCATGTTAGAATCGTTTTTGGTACTTTTGTTTGTTACCACGGTGATCATACTTTCCTCCACCTTCAACTGAACACGCGATGCTGAACCATGGTGCCACATGCACACTGCTCTTCAACAGTAACACCAATGCCCGCAACGCTAATGCCACAAACGACATCAAGAACACTGCTCTGACTCTGGCAGAGCCGATTGAGCGGAGCGTGACTGTGCGTTCACTTTCACGACGAAGGGATGCTCTGTCGTTTCTGCAACCAGACAAACTGCGCGTCTCTGGAAAGGTCAGGGGAAACGATGTGCCTTCGAAGCTGGAAAGCACCATTCGTGTAATTTTTCTCGCAATAAAGCAGAACGTTGGTAGTCTCTGTGATGCAATGACTTCCTACCAAACATCCCCAGGAACCCCAAGCTGAGCTGTCTAAGAGCGCTACTGTCACGCCCTCAGTAGAGATCCATGCAAGAGTGAGGCGACAGCGGACGCTGCGCCATTAGGCGAGCATGAAGCGAACCAGATGTCGTCAATCAACGGCGCTTTGACCCGAATCATGAAGTTGTGGAGGCGAAATACTGGGCGAGCTGAGATGAGGAGGGAAGCACGGAACCTTTAATTCGTGGCTACCGGCGTCTAACCTCACGCCACACACCTTATTTCAAGCGCTGGCATTTCTTGATACGCAGGAGCAACGACTCGTGCGGGAAAGGGCGACACGCCGGATGCGCTGGGAAGGCAATGTCTACTCAAAGAAAAGGCTGCATCAGTGAAGGAGGGTAGCGAGCCAGAGTCTAAAAATTCATTGACTGTGCGATGGACAACAGAGGGTTCTAGCCAGTACGTTTTCTACTCTCCATTCCGTTCACGCTTACCCGCTCAGTCGTATACGCTCAGCGGACGGGAAATCGCTATTTGACTGAGCGTTTCGTTTGATAGATTCGAGGCCCAAAACACTCACTTAGGCAGCGGCGCCTTGAATATTTTTCTGCTCCTATCGACTGCTCGCCACGAGCGTCCCTACATGTTCTCCGAAGTCGGACACAAGCTGCGGAACACTTGTCCGTGGCGTTCGTCTTTTGATTAATACACCATTCGCAGGCCGTGCCGTTGTGTTGGCATAGAGTCATTATTTGGGTTTGCGGAGGCAGACATTTTTCATTCTTTTGCGCTCTGGACCCGTCGTTCAACCCTCTTAAGGCGCATTCGCACTTCAGAAGCGAAACGCGAGCGAAAACGCCTCAGAGGGCGGAAAACCGCGTTCGCGCGCGTCGAACACGTTCACATTTGTTCTGCCGCTGCTGCGTGCCGCCGTCGTCGCCTTCGCCACTACGAACAAATGAAGAGAATGCATTCCACTTTGCCTGTTTCCTGAGCTTTTTACTTCGTAACAAATTCAAGTTATCCACGCAAAACACGAAAGAGAAATAGCTTTCACCTTTTTGAGCTATTGTTTGAGGAGATACACCAGCCTCAGGAGCGGACACGCCGGCACTGGCGGCGGCGGAATCGCCCAAGTGCGCGGAAGCGAGATATGTTGGGGCACGCCGACTCGCTGCTGCTGAACCTTCTGCTAATTCCAGTCTTGTCGATGTCTAAATTCAAATCAGGCTCTTGATGAACGCGTTCTTGCATAGGCTGTGAGTTTTGCCGTGCACCGCGGGTAGTTTGCGATTGCGTCGATGCCAATCACCGCCGACTATTTGGCCGCCATTTTGAATTTGTGCTTGGGTGTTAACATCACGTAGTTTATATGCTAGTGCAGCCAAAGTACGGCGTCCTGTGAAGCGGAAAGGATGGTCGTTATCGCGTGGAGGAAAAATTGGCCTGAGACCGATTTTTTTTCGGGTTGGTCTCGCCGCGTGGTTTTCCGGCCTCTTAGGCGGCGAAGAGGGCGGATTTCTGGTGAGTTTTGCCGCTTTCGCCCCCTTGGAAGCCAAGTGTGAATGCGCCTTGAACGCGCCTTTAATGTTTCGCTGGGCCAGCTTCCGAGTGGAGCGAACGTGCGGGTCCGCTCAGGCGCACGTGGCTGAGCGTTGATGCGTAGTTTCGCTTTCGAACCAATGCGCACATGCTCTCAACGGGCATGTGCGCATTGCGGCAGCGTTTCCTTGGCTTTTGTCCACTTTCGGCGCATTTAATGTCTCTGCAACACTTGCTCCGAGTTTTCGCTAAGTCTGTCTGGGTCGTTGTGCCTGCTTCCCTGCCGTATCTCGCTGTGCAATCACTGACGGAAAAGAAAGCGACGACGGCGTGGCCTCTACCACTGCTGCTGTTCAAACAAAGGACAAGGTTTCTGAAGGTGCGTGAGGGCACGGGGGCTGTTCTTCTTATTTTATTTATTTATTTTTTTTTGCTCCGCGGTTGTGCACTGCGGACACCGAGTTGATTCGTCGTGACACACAATGGAAACCAAAACGTGTTTGACACATTCTGGCAGCATATGGCTCCCTAACAGGTGGCCTAGAAATTGGATGTGCCTACGCTCTTTGTTTCAAACGCTGTGCACTGTTCACATAGAAAATACTAAATCGCATCGAATAACAACTTTAAAGTTCGTGCCTGTACATTGCCTGTTCACTAATTGCATTGACTTCGACAGTCATCATTGGAAGGATTCTACCGCCTTTTTTAAGCGTACGTGACCGTAAAGGCAAATGTGTTATGTAGGGGTGTGCGAATTCAAATTTTCAACTTGGAAACAATTTCAAATAATGAAAGCCAAGTGTCAATCGAAAAGAATATTTCTGGAATATTTTTTAATACGAATGGTACAACTACTGACCTTTGGAAAAGACAAATTCACCAGCCGATTTGTTGTAGAGCAAATTATATGCAGGAAATTTGTTAATTGTACAACACTACTGCTTGGCAGTACCGCATATGCAGTTATTTAATGCTGTCATGAAGGATGGATAACAGCTTAGTATGTTCGGGAAGCAGCGACACCGTTGTGCATGTCGCCATTCCTGCAGACAACGAAAACAACTGCTCACTTGACACACTAGTACTAATGTGTTAACCTTGTCGTCATAGTTTAATCCTCTAGCCTTGCTTTCACCATCGGGAGGAGCTATGAGAACAGATCGGCACGATGTTCATTGCAGTTGCTTCATAAGGAAACCAAAAATAATGCTGAGGTTTCTTATTTTTAAACATTTCTTCTTATTTTAGTAATGGCAATCACTTGCTTCGGTGGTTTTGTTCAGTATAATTTCGGCACTTTGTAGAAAAAACGTGCTTGACCCCATATACAATGCCGTGCTTTTTTTTTTATTGACATGATGTAAGGAGATGTTGGTGCACAAATAATGCGCCGGCTACTCCTTAGCTGTTGGAGTGCATAGGGTCCATAAACATAATGTACATAGGGTCCGGATTTCTAATCACAATTTAACTCACAGTACATACAATATACAACTTAGTGTAAAAGTCAAGACATAAAATAACAGTCAAAACAACATATTCAACAATCACATATATGTGTACACACGGTGATGTTAAAATAATGAAGAGCAACCGTTGCGTAACACAACCAAGACAAAAATAGTCAACATTCACATAAATATACACTCTGCCGTTAATACAAAACAAAGCTTAAATGCGCTAGCAATGGCCAAGAATGCCGCTGTCTGCAAGAAAAATTTTCAATGCTTTTAAAGCATACTTCTGTAAACCTCTTGTTGGCCACGGGCCCAAAAGTTTCCTTAAACTTAGTGGTCTGCGGTCTAATGTCATCAACAATGATTTAAGTGGGCGTCTTGGTGCGTCGTGCTGTGTGCTCTGGCCACTACACTTGAACACTGGCACATCACTGCCGAGAACGCACTGGGAAGGAGGTGGGGCAAGGGGTGGGGGTTAATGGCGCAAAAGAAACTAATTTGCCTACTTTTGCATCGAACTTTTGCGACATTCAGCACAAAAATTTTTGTGGTGTTCGAATGTTTCCAATAGTAAAATTGCCTTACGAACAGAATCGAGTGCCGAACTATTCGAACCATATATTCGAAGTTTCGAATATTCGCACACCCCTATAGTGTTACGGTATAACGTTCTTTCTTGGCCAAGTTGCTACGCATTGTAGAAGCAGATATTACAATAATATCTGGGGTTTAACGTCCGAAAACCACGATATGATTATGAGGGACGCCGTAGTGGAGGGCTCCGGAAATTTTGACCACCTGGGGTTCTTTAACGTGCATCTAAATCTAAGTAGACGGGCCTCAAATATTTTAGC